>NC_060271.1:98484162-98583343 GCF_021613505.1 Equus quagga
TATAAGCCTAATTATTATTACAATTTCTTTTTTGATCCATATGACTTAAAAGGATGTTTTTTGTTTGTTTTGGGTTGTGTTGGTTTAGGCTTTCCAATTGGGTGAACATATCTTGGGAATTGGGGGGAGTTAGTTATCTTTTATTATGGATTTCTCAGTAATTTAATTGTGACATTGTCAAAGAAAATTATTTGTTTGATACCAATTTGCTTTGTGACCTAGTTCTTAGACAATATCTTTTTAGCATTCATTGCTGAATAGGTGAGTTTTCCAACCATAGTGAAAACCCACCTATTCATAAAGAACACTAATTTCTCTGTTCACTACTTCATCTTGTTTTTTGTGCCTTCCTACTGGATTAAATTTTCTTATTCTCTAAAGGAATTCATTAGCTAAAACTTTGTTGTTAGTGGCTAATTAAATTTGTCTAAATGTGTCTTTATTTTACCCTCATATTTGAATGATTAATTCTTGGTTTAGGATTCTAAATTGGCAATTACTTTCTCTAACAATTTTGAACATATTTTTAACAAACTTTTATAGTTATTTTTTATTTGAAGATAATATGCCTTTTTCTGTTTTCATTTAAAATATTTTCTTTTATGGCTTTGCAGTTTTAACTAAGGTATTTGGCAGTGGATTGATTTTTGTTTCTCATCATTGGACTTATTAAGATTTCTGAATCTGAGGATTTATGTCTTTCATAAACTATGGCAAATTTCCATATGTTATTTCATAGAAAATTGCCTGTCCTCCATTTTCTGTACTTTCTTTCTAGAATGTATATGATATAGATAGAGAGATGCACAGAGAGATAGAAGTGGCTTTTTGAATTCCATCTTCCATGTCTTAGTTTGCCATCAAAACACAAATCCCTTGGCTATGAAGTCCAGAAACTGCCCCCCTCCCTGTATACTTTGGATTCAGTTTACCCACTTAGAATTCTGGTTTGCATTCACTGCTCAGGGTTCCACTTGGCCTTCAGTTGCTTTACTTTGGGTACCTGGAGATTTCTCATATATTCTTACTAGCATTCTAGTTACAAAAGAGACACAAATACATAAACACAGAAATAGATAAATACATAGAATGTGTAACATATCAGAAGTGCTATGAATAAAAATTTAAGCAGGAAAGGAGGCCAAGGGCCAAGTTGGGGAGATTTTCATTTTCAATAGGGTGGTTATGGAAAGCCTCACTGAGAAAGTGACATTTGAGCAAACAACGAGCTGAAGGAGCAAGCAAGGAGGATATCTGGGAAAGGAATGTTCCAGGCAGAGAGAACTGAAAATGCAGAAACATTAGGCAAGAAGGAACTTAGTGTGTCCAGGAACTAGCAAGAGAGTGCTGTGATCAGAACAAGATGAACAAAGGGGAGAGTTGGCAAAATTGAGGTCAGAGGGTCTATGGAAAGGGAGAGTGGGAAGATCCCGTAGGGCCCATAGGCCATTGTATACAAGTTGAGTTTTTCTCTGACTGAGCTGAGGAGCCTTGGAAGGAATTTTGAGGCAGATGTGAGAAATATTTCAAGCAGAAGAAAATGGCAAAAACTGAAGTTGTTTGAGGTTAAGAGAAGACTTTTGAGATGGGAGAAATTATGGCATGTTTTTATATTGGGCAGAATCCAGTAGAGAAGCAAAACTAGGTGAAAGAAATGTATGAAATAAAGGGGGAAACTGCTGTAGAGGTTACCTTGACTAGAAGAGAGAGAAAGAGATCTAGTGTGGAGTGGAGGGGCTGTTCATAGCCAGGACCTGGACAGTTCACCCATGGTTACAGGAGGGAAGGCGGGTGTATAAGGACAGATGCAAGTGGGTTGATGCCTGGGAGACATGTGAGAGTACAAGGAAGTTCTCTTCTATTGGTTTCTCTTTGAAATAGGGAGCAGTGTCAGCTAAGAATGACAATAAGGGAATAGGTATTGGAGGTTGGAGTAGAGTAAGAAAGGGAGGACTCACCCAGAGCTACAGGAGGCAACAGGAGGCAAGAAAGGTTCATATCCCAGCTCTGCCATGTATCAGCTGTGTGTGACTCTGGGTGAGTTTTTTAACCTCCCCAAACTTCAGTTTCCTCTTTTGTAAAATGAGGATAACAATAGTGCCAACATCACCGCTCTGTGATGATGATGAAGAGAGACCATGTTAAAGCAATTTCAACCTTTACTAAATGGCAAGCACTTAGTATATGTTGGCTGTTAGCTGATATTATATATTAGGCACTCAATGACTTAGCAATGAATAGATAGGTTGTGATATTTTATCTCCACTCTCTTTTCAGGAGGTTTGTCCTCACCAAGCTTCGAGTCATCCCAAAAGGAGCATTTTCAGGATTTGGGGACCTGGAGAAAATGTATGTACCTGATAATGCTCAAATGGGCTATGGGCAGCAACCTCAGATCACATGTGGCATGATACTCTGTGCTTAGAAGCCACAGTGACACCCCAAGCAAACTTTTTGCACCTCCTCCCATTTTATTTCTTTACCATATTTCCTAAACAGTAGTGTAGAATCTTTCAGAGTGTGGCCGTTGAAACGAGCATAAGGTCCGTCCACACAATCCTCACTTTTTATGTAAGGTGCTGCTCCCAAAGCACCCATGAGTGAAATTTTTATAAACCAAAGCCGATTTTCTCTGCTGACATTTATTCTTTTTAAGGAGTACTTTCTATTACTTCTGATTAATTTTTAATTGACAGGAGGATCTAACATTTGGGTTTTAGAGATTCTCTCTTGCTCTCAAGCCATGCTAACAGGTGGTAATTCATCCATAAACATTTAAAACTATTAGGAAAGTTTACAGTACTAAGGGAGATTTCCTTTGAAAAGAGAAGACTCCTTTGTTAATGCAAATATTCACCTCTTATTGGGCTAGTTTGATGTAGGGGTTTCCCCAAATAGGGTTTTCTCCAAGTAGGGCACAGTAGTAAAAACTAGCAAATTCTCCCATACTTAAGGTAACCCGCCCTGCCTTTGAAGGCTCTGGATCCCGTCTCCCGACCTTTAAACTGTGTTCTTTACTACAATGGCAGCCAGAATTCAGGACTTAAATGCCAAGAAATACAGCAACAGATAAATGATTACACAAAAGGAAATGATTTTTCCTTTATAAGAAGAAAGTAACCCCCCAGGTTACGTGCACTTCTTCTTGAACCCACTCAATTTTTCCCCTTGGTTCTTTCACCTTCCTTTAAGAAGAGTATTTGCTGAGGTCTGTGGAAGCAAGAAAGAAATCCATTAAAGAAATACAAAACAGAGAGAGTGGCAATGTGTTTCAGCAATTAAGCCCACTGCTTAGAGGAGGGTGGTCCGAATCCTGGGTCTGAGTGTTACTTTTCATGTAAACTTACTGTGTAATTGACTAAATCACCTCTCTCTCAGGGCCTTGGTTTCCTCATCCGTGTATTAAAAGAGGAGTTTTGAAAGGAGATGGCTTATGTGATCTCTGATTTCTCAGTGCTAGCATCCTCCAGTTGGATGAGGGCCCAGTTTAAGACCTTCTGTCTTTAGGGTTTGCCTTCTTGAAGACATTCAACACCCAGACAAATTGGGAGAGTCATCAGAGCAGAGCTTACCAAGGAATGAGGGAAGTAATAGAGCTGGAGAGCTTTTGGTTCAAGGTGTATTCCTGGACAGATTAGCCATTGCCCTGCTTGGAATTAACATAGACTAGATGACTAGTAGATATGTCTTGTTCCCCAAGAGCCCTGTAATTGCATAGAAATTATTCTAAAGACAGGAATGCCAGACATCACAGATAATCCACCTTAATGTAATTCAATCCAGCAAGTGCGACTGACCCCTCACTGGGTGCTCAGCCTCAGCCGAGACCTTCCTATGGGGATATAAATGGTTGAGCTGAGCTGACGTAGCAGTAATCCCAGAGACAGATCAGCTAGCTCAGAAACTCAACTTCCCCAGACACAGCTTGTCCATTTCTACCTCATGTCCTTACTAATCAGCCCATATGGACACAGATGCTGAAAACAAAATTAATCTTATTTTTTCAACACTTTTTATGTCCTAAGACTTCAAAAACATTCCCTAGCAAAGGGCCCAGCACCAAATTGAACTTGAACAGACTGTTTGTACCATTCCGTCTCTCTGCTCACCTTCATCCATTGTCTCACTTTCTATTCTTGGTCACCTATGTGTTCTCATCTCCTTTCCAGATCTATCCTTCTTATTTATGTTCTTCCTCCAGCTTTCAACCAGTTTCCTGAACTTAATAAACATTGGCTTTCTCTTCAATATCCTACTCTCCACAAATCACAAAATCCTTTTCACTCATTCTGCACATGTGGCCAAGTTTCACCTATCCTTATTACAAAGGAGAAAGAAAGCTTTCTGTGTAAATTCTGCCTTCTCTCCCTGCTACCTTCCTCTCTCTTCTTCATCACTACCACCCTTTTGAAACAGCAGCCTGCTTTCACCACCTCCCCATCCTTTTTGTTCAATCACTCCTCAGCCTGCCCACTTGTTATTTGGCCACAAATTCTCTAACACTATTAAATTATTCTATTAAAGGTCCCAACAGCGCCCTAACTTCCAGATCTAAAGACTTCTACTTTGTGTTCTCAGGACTTAACCTATACGTACTTTTTGATTTCCCGGACTGTTCATACCATTCTTCTCAATACTCTTTCCCTTTCTAAATTCAGTGACACCACACCTCCTGCCTGCCTCGTAACCTTCCAGACTACTCCATAACTGGTTCTGCGCATCTTTCTTCTTCCTTAGCTCCCCCTCAAAAGTTTAGTGCTCCATTTTTGGCCATTTTCTTTTTTTATAATTACATCTCCAAATCATTATTCATCAAATAATGTCATACTACCAGGGCTCCTAAACCTTCATCTGCAACCCCCACCTCTCTTCTGAGACCATAATTCTTGTTTTGAAATGGAGAGACTTCTAGATATTTACACCTAAGGAAACTGCAAGTGCCTCAGATTCAATATAGTCAGACAAACTTGTTATCTTTATCCTTAAATTTCTCATCTTCCCGTATTGCCCAGTGAATAACATCACCATCTGTCCAGACGCCAAGCAAGGAAATTCAGTCCCCTTGACTCCCGCGCCTTCTCTCTCCCTTATACGCAGGTGTTCTTCCAGTCCTATTGACTCCCCTTCAAAGCTATGTCCGGAATCCGGCTCTCATCTCACTCCTGTTGCTATTAGGTTCAAAGTCACTTGCACAGCCTGCTGCATGAGGCTGCCACACCTGTCTCAGCTGCAATCTCCCTGTCACTCTGCTGCCAGACCTGCACTGCAGAAGAACCTCTCGGGATGCTCAGTGCTATAGGTTGCAATCTTAAGTCCCTGGCACAAAAATCAAAACCTTTTCTCTCCCACCATATGCAGCGTACCCCACACTTTCACCAGGTAGAAAAATTTGCCTTCTCCCAAGCACTATCACGACCAGACGTTGTATTGCTTATTTAGAATGTGACGGCTGATTCTTTGGACAATGGTTGGCACATAGAGGGATCAAAAGAATAGTTGCAAGTGAATGGATGAATAAAGAAATGACCAAAATATCCTTTCATGCTGGTCTTACGTAGGTGCTATCCCTCTGCCTAAAATTCCACTTGGTAGAAACCTGCTTGTCCTCCAGGAGTCACATCAAATGTTTACTCCTCTGTAGAGTCTTTCCAGAACTCTGCCAGTGCTGCCAAACCATAATCTGTGTTCACGGTATTAATAGCATGTTTATCAGATTGTATTCAGAATTTACAGGTTTTGCCAGATCCCCCAATAATTCTTTAAGGGCAAGGTCAGACTATAACTTAACTTTGTATTAAAGTACAACACCAAGTCCTGTTATTTTAATCTCCTTGCTAGGCCTCTAATCTGTCCACGTATCTCCTCCAGCTACCACATTCTGTCCCTGTATAACTGCCACAGTCTACTACTCATGCTGCCCCTCCACTAGCAGGCTGTCTCCTCACCCCTATCCATTCTCTATATAGCAACCAGAGGGTTATTTTCTAAATTCATCTGATCGCACCACCTTCCACGCCTTTCCTGCCCCCCTACACACACACACTCCATGCCTTACACTGCTCTTAACACAAAAAGGAAAGTAGGCCTCTCCCATTCTCTCCTTTGCCCTACCAGCCCTTTTCCAGGTCATAAAGTTACTGCCTTATGCTGCCCAGCATGGGCCTTGCTTTGCGCTTGCTGTTCCTTCTGACTAGAACGTCCTTTCTGCTCTGTCCTTTTAATTTATTTGGCTCCTCCTAATCCTTCAGGTTCCCACACCAGTGTCACTTGCCCAGGAAAGCCTTCTGACCTCCCCAATTAGAGTAAAACACCCTACAACTTACACTCTCATATCACCACTAGTTTCTATGTGGTGACTATCATTTTAGCAATTTTACAGCTGTTTATGTGATAAATGAATAATTTCTAACTCCCCCATCGAACAGTAAGTTCCATGAGCACAAGGTGTATTTGCTTATACTCAGTATTGGACCTACGACGCCTCACACAGATTCAGGTGTGTACAATAAATAACTGATAAATTCATGAATAAAAATGAATGAACAAAATAATTAGTTGGAGAGACAAAATATCCAGATATAAAGAGAAAATACCAAATAATATGAATGATGATGATAAATAATGTAGGAGTTGTTAGGCATATGAACACTGGCTGAGAATCCACTATGATCTAGGCACTTATATAGTTAGAGTTTAAAATATGACCTAGGACAAAAATGCACAAGATAATATGTGCAAAATAAGTGATACAAACACTGTATTTGTTAGGACTCTTTCCATTGTGAGAAGCAAAAGAAAATAAACCTCAAATAGGCTTAAGGAAAACAAGGGAATTTAATGGTTCATTTAAGTTGACGGTCAGAGAAGAAGAATGGCTTTAGAAACAGCTCTATTCAGGTTCAATGTCCTTAGAACTTGGCCTCTCTCCCTCTCTCAGGTCTCCCTTGCATTAAGTTAGTTTCAGTCCTCAGCCCCACCTCTGGCAGCAGGATGACAGCAGCGGTCCTGCCTTCACTTCTTCTTGGATTCGATTCAGAAGGAAAGAGCTGACCTTTTTCTTGCTCGATCCTATAAAAGTGTTAGGATTTAGCCTGACTTGCTTAGATCACACAACCATCCCTGGACCAACTACTGCAGATAAGGGAATGAGATGCTCGAATTGGCTGTGGCATGGGTAATGGGCTCTATTCTCAGAGCTGGAAACACCTACGCCAATGATGTGGACTTGGAGTGGCGGAGAGAAATTCACAATCAAAAACTGAGGCCATTTCTGGAAAAAAAAAAAAAAAAAAGTGGAAACTAGATGCTGATAGTTGGGCAGAGAACTAACGTCTATAAAGAAAATTCATTCTGTTCTCATCCAGAAGAGAAAGGTCTCTGTGGCTTGGGTAGTTGGGGATTTGATGAGTTCGATTCTTCCCCTTTACTCCTGTTAGAATGATTGAAAGAATCCAGTAATTCTTCCCCAACCCACGCTGATGATTCTTCTTCTTTCATTAACCTAGCTTAACCCAGGCCCCTCTGCTTCTGTAAGAAGTCAAAAGGGAAAGGAGTCGTTTGGGTAGAATGTAGAGGAGGAGCTTCTCCATTAGAAATGAAATGACCACTGTCCACACCTCAGCTTTAGTCAGCATCACCATCTCAAACCTCCCTCCTCTTCACTGCCTTGGGACTTGCTGGGGGAAAAGGAAATCATTAAACTCTCTACCAGGTGAAGCGGCTTTGCAAAGTGCACTGTAAACTGTTTACATTGTCTTTAATTACTTCAGAGCCATATGTCAGCTTGGTATAAAGTGTGAAGATTACACTAAACAGGGTGGGGGGAGTAGGTGACAATGCAGTGATTTACGGTAACCAGGAAAATTATGTATGGAAATGAGTGCAATTTAAAAACACATCTACGTGCTATTATAACACTGGAGAGGGAAGAAAAGCCAGTTTATAACAAAATATCTTTGAAAATAGGAGCATGATGAATATGTAAATGGACCAATCAACATCAGCTGAGATATGGTATATGCAGATGAGACGGCAATGAGCCAAAATGTGAAACAGCTCCCAAACCATAAATATGAACCATATAAAATTCATTTGAAATATTCATGATAACATAAGGACAAAAAAATATAATCAAGTGATTTATTTGCATATAAAAGCGAGAACACTAGTCTGACACTTCAGCCTCCACCCCCAGATCACTGGGGAAAGAAAAGTTAACTCAACGGAGGAACTTTTAGAGGAAGAAATTTATTGAATGAGAACTGTTGCAAGCACACTAAAAAAGTCGAGAATCCTCCCAATTCTCAATTCTTCAGACTCACTCAGCACAGATAAAAGAAGAGGAAATAAATCAGGCAACTAAGACCGTAACGGCAACAGCACTAGAAAATTTGGGTTCCAATCTACTTTGCCTCCCTGAGGACCTCCTCGTTAAATATCTCACGTCCATTCTTATCCCTACCTTCTGTGATTCTGAGAGTTAAGGAGCAAAGGAGCCTTGAGTCCCACTTACTGAAAGAAAGCAAGAGGGAGAGGCTGATGATTCTGTAGGCTTCTCCTGGTGAAAACAGGAGGCCAGTGTTAGAGCAGTTAGACCTCTGAATGGGAGGAGAGGATTCGAGTCCCTGACATAAAAAGGCTAATGAGGTTCAGTAGTTCTAATCTCAGGTTGCACTTTAGAATCCTCTGGAGAACTTTTAAAATCATCTCCATGCCTGACTATCATTGCCAGGTATTTTTCATTTCATTGGTCTAGGGTGGGGCCAAGCATTGGTCATTTTTTAATGCTCCCTTCATGATGCTAATGCACACCCTCAGTTGAAAGCCACTGAGATGGATGATATTTAAGTCTGAATCCAATTCATAGGAAGAACATTCACGAACATGTGAGGTGTGTCTACACAGTATGGCTGGAGGAGAAGACATGAAAGGGAGGATGGTAGGAGATAAGGTCAGAGAAGAAGCTGGGTTAGGTCTCAGAGCATCTTATAGGCCATGGTGACACATTTGAGTGTCATAGTTCATCATGGGAATTAAATGAGGTAATTTTGAATAACCAAGTGAATGATTTGATTTGCATTTGTTAAAGATCACTCATAGAGATTTTGACTTGATAATACTTTGTTAAGAATTTTTGTGTCTATATTTGCAGAGATATTAGTCTGCATATTTCTTTTCTTATAATTTATTTGTTTGGTTTTGTTACACCGGTGTTATAAAATGAGTTGGGAAATGCTCCCTCATCCTCTATACCCTGAAAGAGTTTGTTATTGAGAATTCAATAGATAAAGAAGACTTTTTTCCTATAAATGGTGCTGAATCAACTTGGTATCCATTTGGGAAGAAACAAACCTCAACCCTTACCTCATGTCATACACAAAATTTAATTCTAAATGGATCATAGACAAACACAAAAGCTAAAACTTCTAGAAGAAAATATAGGAGAAAATCTTCACAATCTTGGAATAGACAAAGATTTCTTAAATAGGACACAAAAAGCTTAAAATTTTGACTTTGTCAAAATAAACTCCTGCTCTTCAAAAGATACTATCAAGAAAACCAAAAAGCAAACCTCAGATTGGGAGAAAATATTTTCAATAGTATATCTGGAAAAGGACTTGTATCAAGAATATGCAAAAAATTCTTAAAAGTGAAAAATAAGTAGGTAAATAGTCCAATTAAAAATGGGCAAAAGATCTGAACAGATACTTCATTTAAAAAAAGACATGGATAATAAGTACATAAAAAGATGCTCAACATTTGTATCCATTAGGGAAACACAATTTAAAACCTTAATAAAATACCATTCCATGGCTAGAATTAAAGATTGACAATAGTAGGTGTTGGTGAGACTGTGGAGCAACTGGAATTCTCATGTATAACTGGTAAGAATGTAAAATGGTACAACCCATTTGGAAAACAGTGTAACAGTTTCTCATAAACTACTTACCCAAGAGAAATAACATATATCCGCACAGTGACTTATTCAAGAATGTTCATAACAGGTTTATTCATAATAGCTCAAAACTGAAAACAATCCAGATACTCATCACCAGGTCAGGATAAACAAATTGTATTCTATCCATACAAAGAATACTAATCCAAAATAAAAAGGAATAAGCTGCTAATAGAACAACACAGATGAATCTCAAAAGCATTGTACTAAGCAAAAAAGCCAGACACAAAAGAATATATGCCATATGATCATATTTATATGAAACTCTAAAAAAGAAAACCTACTCTGGTGACAGAAAGTAGATCAGTAGTTGCTTGAGGCTAAGAGTGATGGTGGGATTGTCTGGGAAGGGGAACAAAGAAGCTTTTTAGGCAACTAATGTCTACAAAGAAAATTCTACATCATCATGTTCTACATCTTGATTGTGGTGGTTGTTACAAAATATATCAATCTGTAAAAACTTGAACAGTTAAAATGAGTACATAGTATTATTTGTCAAGTTATGCTTCAATAAAGTTGATTTTTTTAAACCAATAATTATTTAGCACCTTTTTGGGGCCAAGTGTTTTAAATACACATCTCAGTTAATCTGCACTTTACTGACAGGGATGCTACATTCAGACAGGGCAAGCAACCAATCAGCATCACAGGGTCCTTTTGTGGTGAAGCTAGGACTTGAACCCGAGGTAGTCTGGTTCATTCTGTTACACAAGCCTTCCTTTTTGTTGGCATCTACCATTTTCCAGAATTATTCTACTAAAGTAAAAGAACGACCAAGAGGAGGATTAAGGCTGTGAAAGCTTCCTCTGATGTCACTTATAATTAGAGGAGAGGATTTCTATGTCTAAGCACTGGAAGCCTCCATGAACCAGAACTTAGACTAATTTTCTACTGGGACAGTCATAGAAAGTAGTAAACCTCTTCTGGAGCATTTTTTGCCTTCAAGTTCCAGCGAGCCAACCAACTCATTTCTGGGTAAATCTCCTGCTGAGACTGGCTTTAGTCCAAAAGTTTGTAAACTGAGCTGCCTGTTAAGTTGCAAATTAACTTAGCAGCTGGGAAATGTAACAGTTAGGCCAACTAGGTTGTCATTATTGACCTAGGTCAAACACGAGTTAGTGGCTAGAAGGTGAAAGTCCTTATCTCATTTCCTGTTCTCCATAAATATTCTGAAAATAAGTATTTTTGTTGTACTTATTGCTTCACCAAGAACACAAGAAGCGGTTTTCTTGTGACATTTTGGGTTGATGTGGTTTTAGTGTTTCCATTAAGTCTCCTTATTTTCAACTGATTCTAAATGGGTTCTTAGAATAAATCCTACAACATCTAATAGCTGCCCAGCTCAGAAAAAGAATAATTTTTTAGTTTTGTATTTCTATGCTTGGGTTTTTGCATGTTTGTTTTTCTCTGTTTTTCCTTTGATTTCTTTTTATGTGTTGGAGGGGGGAGTCTTATAGGGGAAAGAGAGTTCCTGAGACCGTGTGAATTTATGGATGCCCCCAACGCTATATTCATTACAGTTCTCCACAATCCATAAAGATACTGTAGGGTTGCTTTTGCTGAAAAGGATTACAAGGAAAGGAATACTGGAAGAATACAAGTGGGAGTCCTGGTCTGCTCAGGCTGCTAAAATAAAATACCAGACAAGGAGGCTTAAATAGCAAACGTTTATACCACACACTTCTGGAGATTAGAAATCCAAGATCTAAGTGCCAGCATGGTCAGGGTCTGGTGAGAACCCACTCCCTGGCTTGTAGGCAACTGCCTTCTTGTTATATCCCCACATGGCCGAGAGCGAGCTCTGGTCTCTTTCTCCCCTTATGTAGGTACCAATCCCATCATGAGAGCTCAACTTCCACAACCTCATCCAATTACTCCTCAAAGTCCCCAAAGTCATCTCCAAACACGATCACACTGGGGATTAGGACTTCAACATTATAAATTGGGGGTTGGGGGAGAGATAAACAAAACATTCAGTCCATAGCACCCACTGTGAACTACCAAGCTTATACTAATAATGATGTACATTGTAGATGCTTGTTTGCTTGGGAAAGCACAGATGCCCTCATTTACATCTTTCATATATAAGATTCTCCACTGTCTTGGCCACTTGATACTCCAAGGCATTCTTGGTCCTAGTGACCTCTGCTTGGTGCCTTCCATTCAGCTCCTAAGACTTCCAGGTGGCAAGACTTGACAGAGGTTACCCAAACAAGGCTTTTCTGCCTTGCCATCAAATACAATCTTCTTCCACTTTCTTTTTTTTTTTTAAAGATTTTATTTTTTCCTCTTTCTCCCCAAAGCCCCCCAGGACATAGTTGTATATTCTTCGTTGTGGGTCCTTCTAGTTGTGGCATGTGGGATGCTGCCTCAGCGTGGTTTGATGAGCAGTGCCATGTCTGCACCCAGGATTCGAACCAACGAAACACTGGGCCACCTGCAGCGGAGTGTGCGAACTTAACCACTCGGCCACAGGGCCAGCCCCCTTCTTCCACTTTCTAACCAAACAGCCAAGCAACATCACCCTCTCTATGTTTTAAGACTTCTGCTTCAGCCATGCTTGCCTTTCTGACCTTTCTTGACAGGGCAAGCCGTGGGAGAAACCCCCAAATGTGTTGTTTGTTGGGGCTCACAGATATGCCAGAAAATCAACTGGCCTTTTTTTCTCTCTGCCAGTAATTCAATGTTTGCTGTCTATGCAGAGAAGATACAATTATGGCACCATAATACTCAAGATAAAAATAGCCTAGTGGCTCTGCCCTGGAGACTCTTGCTAGGTTTGGTTTTTTTTAATAGAATGGTATTAAAATAAAAAGATGCAATCTAAACTCAAGCTCTAATCAATGCACAAACTATTTATTTTTACTTCCTCATTTAGCCCATGCCCACCACAACCACATCCATCTGGGCCATTTATGACCTAATAAGATGCTTTAAACAGCAAAAGACTCAGATAGAATATAGACTCAATTGCCTTCCCACCCCCCAACAAATAAACTACCTGAATCTTACACTTCATAAACCTCTCCTGTGGCGCTCAGATCCACCCTGGCCAGCCTACACAGAAACCAAATGATCAGAGATGTGTTTTTATAGTTCAGAGCATTCCAGAAGTTAAACAGGCAGAGAGGAAAAGTATAAGAGTAAAGGATAAATGCCAGAGGAGCCTAAATGAATAAAGTGGAAGTTAACTATCCCAGTGGGTCTGAGATTCTGAGAGAGTCTGGGTATAGAGATAGCAATTGTTGGTGCCAAGTGTTTTATAAACATGTAATTTGCACTTGGATGTGAGCATTCTTTGAAAAGTTAAAAGTGCATACAAACGCAAGGTATGAATAATAAAGAGAGCACATTTGTTCTGCTTCCAATTCATGCTGTCTCAGCTCAACCACACTACTGGTCTTGCCTTTTGCTCTTCTCATATTCCTCCAGAGCACCCAGCACAGGGCTTGGCACATTGGAAGGATAATGGGAAACAAAGTTTGTGAATTTGTCATCTTTACCTCTTGGATCCTTTCCCAACTTTTCAGAACCTCTTCCCCAAATCAGGCTCTCAGTATTTTTTTTTTTTTTGTCTTGTTCTTTATTCTTCTTTCCAAGTAAAGATAACAGCATCTGAAGAATGCATTGGCATTGAAATTCTAAGGAGTTCATGAATTGGCTCGTCCAAAACAATTTGCCTTTTTAAGAAGACATGAAGTGGGTAATGCCAGTTCCAAAGGACTGAATTGTTAACAGTGGGAATTTAGTCCACGTGGCACATGTGCTTAAGGAGATTTGCTTTAATACATGAAAAATCATATCTAGATTGACTTACTTGTTTGCACTGCAAAGTCTATGTGTATATGAACTGAAAGTGGAGGGAAGGATGAGCTTCCTGTAATCACACTGACATTAGTACCTTCGGGATTCCATCTACTGAGGATGGGCTCCCTCACTGCCGGACAGAACAAGTGCAGCACTCAGACTGGTGATTTTTTCTCTTTACTGATTGTTAAATATTGAGGTGCCAGTCTTCACAAAATTGTTTAAAAGGTGCCCTGTTATATCTTTCCTTATATTGCCTTCCCTGCTTCTTTTCATATGTACATATAACTTCTCAATCCAATCAGGTAAGACACTTAAAATTTGACTTTCTCATTTAGTAAAGCAGACATTTGCTTTGGGGGGAAGGATGGTGATTTACTGCAGCACCACATTCCACAACAAAAAGATTCTGCATAGAGAGTAAGTTCCACACTAACTTCAAAGAAGTGAGGTCAAATCAGAGGTCACCGGCTGGGGCTTTTTAAAGGGAGGAGATTTATAGACTTCAGTCAAGTACTCGAGACAAGTGCAGACTCATGGATGACATCAGCTAATCCATCAAGTGATTTAGCAGGGTTCCCAGAGTAAATGATTGCACCTTCCATCACTCCCTGAAATCCTGTGAGGATGAGGCTTGTAGAGCGAATGAGCTTCCTCAAGCCCGGGACACCTTCTGACTAGTATATGTGCTGTTGTGTTTGTTCTGTTCTATATGTGAGCGATTCTGAGTGATGAAGCAAACCTAGAGAAGCATAATCCGTCCATCAGTCAATAATTCCAATGAATTGCTCATGAGCCATAATATGTGTTAATTAGATGAGAATATGATTTAATGAAGCTATGTGCCAGTCACTGCTATACTTTATGGGCAATAAAGAAAAAGATCGAGTTCCTGCTTTCCAGGAGTTCCCATATTGATGACCAGTAATCACAGCTGTCATTTGTTGAGTAATTGTTTTTGCCGAAAACTGAGATAAGTCACTTTACATGTATTATCTTATTTATCACAACCTTATTATCATACCAATTTTACAGTGAGGAGACTGAAAAGAAAGGGGTTATGTGACTTGCCCAACGTCATACATCTAATAGGTGGTAGAGACTTGAACCCAGGCATTCTGACTCCACTGCTCACATAGTAATCTATTATTCTGTAATATCTATGAATGCAACAAGTATCATCTAGGTAATATATAAGAGAGTGGTAATCCTGCTCTCTAACAAAGAGAAGTAAGGCATACATAGACACATATTCACAGAGTTCCCATCCATTTTATTTGTAGCGGTAGCAGTAGTTTGAATATCTTTGCATGGGTTTCCTATTTTACAATTTCAAAATGCCTCATGTACCTATTCGCTCATTTAACCTCCCATACCAACCCTTCAGTGGCAGCAAGGCAAGTATTTGTGCTCGTCTCACAGGTGAGACAATGAAGTTCAGAGAAGTTTGGTGACTAGCATGTGATCGACAGCTAGGAGGTCATGGAGGTGGGATTCCTCAGATGCCACATCCTGAGCACTTTCTCCACATAATGCTTTGGTTTCTGCAATGCTGCCTCTCATTTATTAGAGAAATTACATCTTGAGAGTCTTACAGTTACACGAGTACAGGATAATAACAGAGTGTCCAAGTCGGCAGAAAAAATAACCCTTCTATTTCTGCAAAGTACATAACCTTCACATGCAGGTGTTTTTGCTCAGTATTTCTTACACTTCTAACTCAGTCTTGAGCACTAGGCAGTGGGGAGAAAGGATGCCCTAGAGGTAGATGGATGTCTGATCCAAGCAGTGAAAATCCAAGTGCAAAACTGGCCTTTTCCACGCCAAAGAGGAAATGCTCCAATAGGGTGTGTCCATTATTAAAAATTGGCCAAAGCAATCTCATCAAAACATTTTTTTAAATGGAAATTTCCTTTCTAAGTCAACTATATTTATTGGCTTGTTTTCTCCCTGTTTCGCCTACTTCTCTCTGCTTCCCTTTGGAATTAACATTCTAGTAACATGTAGATTCAACCAGAACTTCTCATCCAAGATATAAGATTTCATCCCTACAAGAAAGGATTTTTCTTTTAGCTGAATGCAATGAGCATTTTGTAAGTTCCTGCTCAGTGTCTCCTACATTATGGTGCCTTGAATCTTAATGTGCCTACAAATCACCTGGAGATCTAACTAATATGTAGAGTCTGACTGAGGAGGTCTGGGTGGGACCTGAGATTCTGCTGTGCTAACCAGCTCCCAAGTAAGGCCAATACTGCTTGTCCATGGTCCACACAGAGTAACAAAGTCTAAAAAATACTAGTCCTGTATAAGGAGCTGTATGGTGAAGGATCCAAGAGAAATGGCCCACAGCCCCAGACCAGCATAGTTGTTGATAAAATACACATGAAACAGTCAGAGAAAAGCACAGAACAAATGCATAAACATATGCTCCATTGCTATAGCCAAATGACAAATAATGGGAAAAGGTTTTCTCAGTCTCTTTGTCATTGTCAGGTCACATTTGTTAAATGGTCCTCAGTCTTTAGTATAACTAGTCACTTATGAAAGTATTGTCTCAGTTTCTGAAAGCCCCTCTGTTAGTGCTCTGGAAACACAGCCAGACACTGAGAAATGCAGTTCACATACAGCTATTTCAGAAGCAAACCTAGTGTACGGTTCACCCTGGCAAATTGAGCCTGAGCACTGCTACTTGTAGAAGGAAATCTGTATCTCAGGCAGAAAGTAGGAGATCGGGTATAGGTATTTATGTCCTGGCAGTCTGAAATAGGCAAAGGTCAGAGGGAAAGTGCAGGTCAAGATAACATATAAAGTTTCTTCTAGATCAAACACAGCTAGGATTGTGAGTGAGGTGGGTTGGGGGAAAAGAGCTGGAGGTAGGCAGTGAGAATACTGGAAAAAAAGAATGCTCCTTCCCCCTCTGACTGAGACCCTGAAGCATTCATGGCACACCTGCTGGAGCTCACGGGAAACCTAGAACAGACTGAAAGCTATGCTGGTCTGCATGAGTTCCAAGGGAGGAATGCCGCAGAGCTAATCACTGGACTGAGATTGCCATTTAATGCCCTTCCTCCCCAAGCCATTCATCAAGTTTATAGCAGCAACAAGAGTTCATTACCATGTTCCTGTTTTGCACATTCTTGAACAAGGTTATGCCTCCAATTTTAAGTGTGGTATATAAAAGGAATGAGGGAATGTAGGAGGGTGAGACGGTTCCTGGAGGGAACAGTAATAAACAAAATAGGTGCTCCTCACCAACTGGAAGGTGAATCTCCCCCACCTGCTTATGACTTTGTATAATCAGAAAGAACAACACATCACTTAAACTCTCAGATTCCTTCCTTTTAGAAGCTCCTAAGCTCCTTTTTATCATTCTATTTATTCATCTTTCAGTCAGTCTTACATATTAGGAGCTGAAGGAAAAGATAGAATTTGGTTCTAATGCCCAGGAAGTTTATAATGTAGTTATAGAAATAAGAGGAATTCATGTGAAACAAAGGACACAAACCAGAACACAGGCAACCTCTAAATGTTGCTGTCCAGACCTTGGGTGCTGAAGTAGTTCAAAGAGGCAGGAGTTACATCAATGCGAAGTAGAAAAGCCAGAGGTCTTGTGGAGACTGTAGGATTTCTATCATCAAAGGGGAGAGGAGAAAGTGTTCTGAGTGGCAGATATTAATGAAGCAGGTTCAAAGTCATAATGGGGATCTGAGGTCTCCCTGAAGAAGTCTGTGGGTTCACACAGTCCTTGTCCTTTAATCACATTATGCACAATGGGCTCCCACTGAGCTCTGAAAGTTCAAACAGCAGTAGGAGAAAAGCACCTCAATGCACTAGGATATGTATTTGAAATCACCAGGATATTGACTCCTTTAATGCCCCACCCACAGTGCTGCAGGCAAGATGCTAGGAGCTTGTCTGTCAGTGTCCTCATAGTGTAATGGTCTGCATACAACAGATAGATTCAAATTACATCTAAAATCACTTTGTGTCATTGATTTAGGGTAGCTGTTGTTAAGGAGGTCAGCTCTCCACAGAGTGTATGTCCCTTAAGCTGGGCTTACGCAGAACTAAAGGAAATGGGAGATTCATGTGTGTCCACTTATCTCAGCCTAATTACATAGTCAAATCAGATCACATGTAAAATTCACTTCAGGACCTTAACTTTCCAATTTCTCTGCTTTCATAGATTGCATTCACTGTGTAAATAATAAACATATACTACTACCACATCCCAGTCAGAAGCACAGGTAGGGGAAGTGGCAAGCCACACTTGGGGTAGTTTGGTTCAACCAGATCTCTTAGTTCCAAGAAGTACTTCTTCCTGAGGACAGAGTAAAATTCCTCAGTGCTCCCCTAAACTGGGGTGGAAATGAAGTCATAAAGGGAAATATTCCACTCCTACCCAAGGAACAACAATAGTGTTTTCCTGATCTCCTCTGGAGAAAGTCAAGTGAATGCTTGCTCTTCTCTCAAGCCTAGTTTCCTCCACAGTAGAAGGTCTTGGTATGCTTTTCAAAATGCTCTATGATCTGCTGCATTCTGCCTTTTTTTCATAAACTGTTGTCAATGTCAGGATAAAAAATAGGTTACGTCTGGTCAGTGAGTTCATGGGTGACCCGAGACTACAGTTGATCTCTGCCTCCCAGCAATCCTCTATTTAAGCAATGCAAATGGCAGGATTTGACTGAACTAAATATGCCACTTCCTCAGTCCTTCCTCATCGTCTCTGTTCCTTTGGTCCTAATCTGCTCCTGCTCCTGCCCCTAGAGTATAGGGATGACCAATCTTAGGATACATTTGGCTCTTTAGAGTTTAATATGCCACATGTAAAGCCATAAAAAAAGGAAATTGCTGTTCCAATATTCACTAATGTATGATTAAAAGCAAAACTATGTCCTTTGAAAGACTTCAAAAGATACAGTAACAAACATATGTGTGGGTTCTGTGTGGCCATCCTATATAAAGGAGAAAATGTTTATGGAAATGAATTTGTCAGCTCTTTATCAAGGGCATTGATTACTTTTGACTCCTACCTTTGTCAAATTGCCCCTGCCCCCTTGTGAAACTTACCACACTGCTCTGACAATCCTATTTTCAGGTTGGAGTGTTTCTCCACTCTTGTTCTAGCATCCCTTCTTTGGCATTCAAAATTTCCTCAATTCTCCCATCAATATCAAATCTGGCCTGATTCTCACTCCAGATAATTCTTAAACACAGGAGTAGATGATCACCTTTAAGGCACAAGTTAAAAGCCCCAGAACCAGGCCACTGGGCAAAATTTGGGAAGGTAAGTTTCAAAAGCACAACTCTAAACTCTACAGTATAAAATATGATATGGAAGAATGTACACTTGCCGTGCCGAAGTCCACGGAAATATTTCCAAAGTGAACTGCTACGTACAAGGTGGGATGGTGCTTAAGGTACTTTAAGCCACTATCATTGTGGCACTTCATGCTTCTAGGTGCTTTTGCCATAAGCAGCTGTGCTGTAGTCATCTTTGCCACAAGCATTTTCACCACAAACATTTCACCGCATGACTAATTGGCCATGAGGCAATTCTGCTGCAAAAGATAAAATAACAGAAAAAGAACATTTTAAAAGGACATAATGAAACATGAAAAATGAATAACAAAATTAAAAAGACTTTATTGGAAAATAAATACAAACTATTTGAGTACATTTAAAATGAGTGTAGATCCATGGCAATATTGTGCAAATAACTGGTTTTATTTTGTAGGTTGTACCTAAGCACTTGTCTTCAAAGTCTTTTGTTCATAGTATTATACATTATTTTTTGCTTGTCGATTCATTTCCTCATTCGGCATCTATCACACTTTTTCTTTTTGCTTAAATTTCTTCCTTAAGGGAGGTGTCAGTTTCCAGGATGCATATTTGTAACCGAGCTTTGTATTGCACTGTGAAAAGCCTTCTATACCGTTGTTCATTCTTGGCATATTGTCACATGTCCATTGATAGACGTTTCAAAGTTCTGTGGGAAAAGTGGAGCTAAGATTCATATCATATAAAAATGGGAGTACTGGCCCCAGCCCCTGGTGGCACAGCAGTTAAGTTCGCATGTTCCACTTCGGCAGCCCGGGGTTGGTAGGTTCAGATCCCGGGTGCAGACATGGCACTGCTTGGCAAGCCAAGGTTTGGTAGGTGTCCCACATATGAAGTAGAGGAAGATGGACACGGATGTTAGCTCATGGCCAGTCTTCCTCAGCAAACAGAGAAGGATTGGCAGCAGATGTTAGCTCAGGGCTAATCTTCCTTAAAAAAAGAAAGAAAAAATGGGAGTACTGCATCAATGGAGAAATGAAACCAGACTGTCACCCAGTTATTTTATCTTTTAAAGCAAAATTGCCAAATTGTCAGCCAGTTGAAACCAAACTATCAACCAGTTATTTTATTGTTTACATCAAAATTGCCTTATGGCTAATTAGACACATGACAAGATATCTGCAGCAAAAATGCTTTTCAGCAAAGATATCTACGACAAGGATGCTTACAGCGAAAATACCAGACACTCATTGCACCATATCTCCAGCATGTTTCCTCCTCTTCACTTCTTAAAAGTAAATGTCCCATGATGAGACAGGAAGGAAGCTCCCTCTGAGGCTGAAAGAATCTATCCCCTTCCCTTCAGACAAGGATGTCAAGAGGATAATCTCAAGGAAACCATACGTTTCCTGGTCTAGAACTTCTCAGACCAGACTCCCCATCAATTCTAGAATATTTCATTGCAATGTTTCCCAGCAACTCCTATCGAATCTTCCTTAAAATAATCTAGGAATATTTTTTTAATTAAGTCCCCCAGGGCCATCAATCAACGATAACATGAGGACTGAAATAATTCTTTATGCAGCTCAGAAATCGTAGAAGAGATATGCACATTTCTGCAAAGGAGACAGGGTCTCAGTTCTGCCCCTCCTAATGAAAATTTCCATTTGCTCATATAACTCAGGATTTCTGCATGGCAGGAGGAGCTCCCTGACATGTCACCCTCAGAAGCCGGACTAAGCAAAAAAGCGTGCTGTCTCTTTTCAGAAACAGCAAAAGCGTGTTCACTGTAGCATGTAAACATTTTATACTGAGTGAATTCCATTTCTATCCATACTCATCACAAATGAGCACCACCAAAACTCTCAAATACATATTCATGGTGTGCCTCTCAAATGCATTGTATGAAAAAACCAGAGCTCAGCACGAGGCACAGATCCATTTCATTTAATTAGAGCTTCAGAGAAGCCTAAAGAAAAAGGTCTGTATCTCCTTAAGTGTTCTGTTTCTGCACGAGTATAGCTTCTTGCGTTGTCAGGTGGTTTGAATTGAAAATGATTCCAAATGCAAAACCTTTAAATCCAGAATGTTTGACTCAGGTAATATTATCACAGACAATGAAAGAAACAATCTAGCCCATTCCTGTTCTGAATTTTGTACCAGTGTCCACTTTTCCTTTACAGTAAATCAGGGTGAGAGACTATGCCCTCTGTGTCAATGCCCGGGCCCTGACTTAAGCCATGTTGGGAAACCCTGCATTGCTCTCAGCACTTCCTCTGAGTGTGCTCATGCTTTATTTTAATTTTCTCCTGTCTGATTTTCTAAGTCTCTTTTATCACCTCTCCCCAGCCCAAACATTCAATTTTACCTACTGCTACTCATCTCCCTGGACTCTCCCTGCCATCCAGGTCAGGCTCCTCATGGCCCCCATCCATGCTATTCCCTTTCTTACCTTCTCATCTCTACTCATGCTGTTCCTCTGCTTTCAGTGCTACCACATCTCTCTCCATACATACATACATATACATGTAACCAGTTAGCATGCGTTCCTTCCTTCAGCATATACTTACTGAGCATCTACTATGTGCTAGGCACTGGAGAGACAACATGGACCAAAACAGAGATCCTTGCTCTCATGGAGTTTAGATTCCTGGAGCAACAGTCACAATGAACAATAATGTTCCTTTCCTTAAAAAACTAAAGTAACATATAGAGAACAAGATGATGAGTTCTGAGTGGGGCGGGGGTGGGTGGTTGCAGAATTAGAGCAGGGTAAGGGCGTTCAGAATGGCCTCTCCTAAGAAGACTTATGTCGCTGGTGTGAGGTACAGCAGACCACAAGATACTCAAATTCCATGTTGGTCTTACCAGGCCATAATATCTCTATGGCCACCTCTGCGACACTTCTGTGGGCCTATTCCTAAAATAAACGTAACTGAAATTGAATAAGAAAAACAAAGTAGGCAGCAACTTTGTTTTTCAAGGCAGTCCCCAAACCACAGTGTATACTGTTTCACAAGGCACTGCGTATTTACTTTCTGTCAGCCTTCCTTTGGCAACCCATAGACTCTCCCAAGCCCTGGAACCAGGAATGCTGAACCTACGGAAATGGATTTGGTTTTGGGTTTTCACAATTAAGACAGGATTTTTTTTAATAATTATAAAAGCAATATGTGCTTGCTGTAGAAAAAACAATCAAACTGCAGAAAGTTATAAAGACGATAACCTCACAGAATTATACAATGACATGTCCACTGTTAACGTTTTGGTGAACAGCCTTCCACAATTGTTTCTCTTGTGACACAGATTTTTTAAAAAACTGAAATGAGATTATATTACACATGATCTTTTTACCTACTTTTTTCATGTAACTATATGCTGACAAAATGTTTTAGATGAGACTGATGGCTATTAAAGTGTTACAAGACAAGGGCAAGGATCCTAATTCGAGAAAACCAGAGCTCACCCATGACTATGACAAGTGGAAGGGATGAGATACCAGTTTAGGAAAAAGTAGGCCCCTGCAAGGAACACATCACCTTAGTTTGAACCAAAAGCCTTGCAGAATGAAGAAAACAACACCGAGGAGGCACTATGCAAGGAAAGTACATTTTTGCTCATAATTTGGGAAAGAAAATGAGACAGTAGAGCATCATTTTTCTTTTTGTGTCGCTCTGTGCCCCCCTCCACAAGGGCTGAGTCTAGAAGGCACTGTAGACAGAGGCCTCTCTGAAACGGGCTCTGTGATATATTATCTTTGTTGCCAGTGGACGTTGAATATCATTAGAAGGAAATCAATGTAAAGACATCACATCTCCAGAATTCAAACCTGGCAACACAAGAAAAAAGATGATCTTGGGCTCCATCAAAAACTGACCAGAAAACAAGGATGTAAAAGGCCCCTAGGGGCATGGGCAGCCTGGTTTCTCAGAGATAGAGAATCTGTTGACAGTAGCAACATGTACAACTGTACCTGCTACACAACAGAATAACCTGGAAAAAGTGTCATTCTGGGTCTAGGCATGTGTTAAAACTTTGCTTTAGATTTACAATTAGGATATGTACAGAGTCTCATGGAAATAGATTGCGAGCTGTCAGAAGACATTTGGTGTCCAGTACATATGCACACATGTCCATAGACACATACAATAATAAACCTTTCCTGTTAGGGTTTGAACTGTCACCATGGCAATTTCTTTAGTCTCCCTTTTTTCCTCTTTACTATTCTAGAAGTTATATGTTCTATCTATTATTTTGTAGTTACTTTATCATTTTTAAAACACACTTGTCAAACCCCAAAATTAATCAGCATCACTTTGCTCTACCTGAGCAACACAAGAACCTTGGAATGCTTTAGCTCTGGTTTCCCACTTGCAAGTTTCCATGTCGTTTTTGTCCAGAATTTCAGTTCTATCTTGTTTTTAACTGCCTCCAAATCAGTATTATTTTTAATTAGATAATTATTTAGTAATAATATCATTTTTGCCAGGGATTTTGCTCTTAAACTCTGCTTGTTTCTTTTGGATTCAACTTTCTTCTTGTTGATGAAAATTGTTTAATTGTCCTTTACATCTACGAATGGTAAGCTCTCTTCAGTCTTGGTATATCTGAAAATGTCTTCCCTGCCCCAGCCTGAACTATTAATAGGAGTCTAGGTGAATTTATAAACCTGGGTTGACCAGAATTTCCACTCAACAAATAACTATTATCTTCTAGTATCTATTGTTGCTTATGTGAAGTCTGCTGTCAGTCTCATTTTGGGTAGTCTGTCTTGAAAGGTTTGAAGACTTTTTTCTCTGTCTATAGTTTCACTATTGGGTATAGATTTTTTTTTAATTTTTTATGCTTTTGGCTTATGCTTTTGGTTTTCTCAAACAGAGGCAATCTTTCTTCCACTCTGGAAAAGCTTTATATCTCCACCCTCTTCTCCATTCTTTCTCCTCTCCTTCTGGATCTCCTGTTAGACCTATGTTGGAACTTCTTATGCTATCTTCTACACCCCTTATCTTTCCTGTTCCCCATCTTTTTGTCTATGAGATGCATTATGAGTGAGTGCCTCATCTATTTTCTTATCAATCCATTTTGTTTTTCATTAAATCTAGTCCATTATTAAATATATTTATTGAGTTTTTAATTAACTTGACTGCATATTTGTATATCAGTACTTTTCATTAATTCTTTCTTTAAATCTGTGCTTTTCCACACTTTCCTGTTTTATCTTATAATTTCTATATCTTCCTTTATCTCTTTGAGCATTTAAAAAATATTTTCAAATCTCGTGCAGTCTTATTTTAATCCCCAGTCATTGAGGGATAAATATTCACTCTAGTGTGGTGTTTCCTTGTATAACTTGTAACATTCACCATCAGCCCATCTTTGGAGGGATGAGGTGTGTTCAGTGAGGCTCCCATGCACTAAGTATAAAAATACCCTAACAGACAGCTTCTAATTTGCTGTTGTCTTTCATTTTCCCCAGTTTGGGGATAATTTTTCTATTGATTTTTCATCTTGAGATCACTGTACCTAGTTGATGGTGTGAAGTCTCATCCAACATAATCATGTGTCCCTGGCCCAGTGCTATATATACTTGCGGGTGACTATATCCACCCAGGGCCTAGGCTGCTGCTTTAATGTTTTCCCTAGTCACTAAGCGGAATTTTAGAGTCCCACATCTCACTAATGTGCAGCCTTTCCTGCTTCTTGACTTTATGCAGGTAGTTCAGCTCTAGCTCCTCTCAGACAAAGGCATCTACAATTTGGGCTCATCTCCCAAAGTGGGTTTTGAAGCCCCAAGACCCAGCCATTAAGCTAACTAGAATTTTTCCTTGGCCAGTGTACACTCACCATTTTGACAAGGTGGAGGATGGGGTCACTTCCATAGTTTCTAAAGTGGCTAAGTAGTAAGTGTGGCTTAGTGTTTGACCTATTTTATCCAGCATTTCTATGTGTCTGGAGGTAGAGAGGCCCTCATCTCAGACTTCCATATCAGCCAGAACTCCCAACATCATTATTGTATTCTTTGTGATAGCATACCACCCTCTCCTGGCTCTCCTTTGAAATAGGAAGATGTCAGAGGAAGGTAACCAACATCTGAGTGGAAGATATAGTTTAGATTACCTTCTACTTTAACAAAATGCATCTGCCTGATGGTACTGAGCATCTCAAGGAAGAAGCAATGCTAGAAAGAGGGAAAAAGTTCTAGAAAGAAGATGCTAAGGACACCAAAGTCGATTTTTTCCA
This sequence comes from Equus quagga, assembly GCF_021613505.1. NCBI lineage: Eukaryota > Metazoa > Chordata > Mammalia > Perissodactyla > Equidae > Equus > Equus quagga. Next base: position 98,509,445 of record NC_060271.1, read on the forward strand.
AGTTCCAGACCTGACTGTGTATTGATATACATATATATTTGTGAAGGCAAAGCTCCCATATAAACAATATCTAAACATTGAAGGATACACTCAGCAACAAAAACTGAATGAGCTAAATCATGTCATTCACATGCAAGAATAGCTGAGAATCCAAAACAAAGAACAGATAAATATCTTAAAACTATTGAATGTGTGGCCAGCCCAGTGTTGTAGTGGTTAAGTTCACACACTCCACTTTGGCAGCCCAGGGTTCATGGGTTCAGTTCCCAGGTGTGGACCTACACACCACTCATCAAGCCATGCTGTGGTGGCGTCCCACATACAAAATAGAGGAAGATTGGCATAGTTGTTAGCTCAGCAACAACCTTCCTCACCAAAAAGAAAACGAAAAAAAAAACCCACAAAAAAACACTATGAAAGGAGAAGGTGGGTTTGGAATAATGGTTCTAAGAATGATAACTGAGTAAGTCCAATCACAAACCAGGCAATTCGCAACACCATAGCAACTCCAAGACCAGGTAATGTTGAGCCTGTATTAATTATATACTTTGCCTTTAAAAAATATCTTTAATTGTTAAAGCACTTTCCTGCTTACTGTTCACTTATCCATTCAGCACCTGTTGCTCAGTTGATCCTCACATCATCCTAGAAAAGTGCTGCAATAAATATTATCATCTTCACATAAATTATGAGAATACTCAGACCCCTTTTAAACTAGTAGCCCATGTACCAACAGCTAGTTTGCAGAGAAGGTAGGTCTAGAACATGTTTCTTCTGACTCCAGATCCTTTTCTCTATCTAGCACATAGCATTAAACTGGCTTTACCAGTTTACAGATAAGCACCACTGAAGAGAGGTTAACTTAAAGATTTAAAGATTGATTTAAGTAGTGTGTGGCAAATAATTGCTCTGCTTTTAAGATTGACTTTCAGGTAGGTGCCATCCTTCCCCAGCACCAAGCCTGTTCCCATTTTCCCTCCACACTAGTTCCAGCTGTGTTATATTTACAAGACCTTTGTGTTTTGGGACAAGCAGCAACAACAATAATATTCTGGATTCACAAAACCATAATATAAGATGAAGCTCCAGTGTTCAACCAGCTTTTGAGAAGCTAGCAAAGTAAAATAGTGTTTAACTGATGGCTGGAAACTAATCCTTAGAAATAGAACCTATCCAAGCCTTTTTATTTTCTGAGGAGGATTCACCCTGAGCTAATGTTTATTGTCAATTTTCCTCTTTGTTTGTATGTGAGGCACTGCCACAGCATGGCTGCTCACAGACAAGTTGTGTCAGTCCACACCTGGGAACCAAACCCTAGCCACTGAAGCAGAGGATGCCAAACTTAACCACTAGGCCACCAGGGCTAGCCCTATCCAAGCCTTTTCAAGTAAACCCTTGGGGGACATTCAGAGCTTTGGCACAGTACAATGTTTAAGTGTAGGATGTAGCGTAAATATACAAATGAACAATAAACATAAAAGATGACCAGAGGTGATGAAACGGAGATCAAAGATAACAATCCTTCCTTGGTGGTAACAAATTTCAGACCCCAAAAGAGCAAGGAAATAATTTTCTTGAGCAGCAGAACTCAGCCACAGTTTCTCTCTTCACAAATTCTGGACATGGTTCTGGTGGGAAATACGAACAATTAACCTTGTTGAGTGTCCACATAGTATAGATAATCATAGCTAAAGATGTTGGTTAACGTCCATAGCAGAGAATCTACACTGTATGGCAATATGCATCTATCTTTCTTTTTGTTAGAATCTACCATATACAGTATCCATATCTACCTGTCTACATATCGATTATAGGTTGTGGGGAGAGAAAGAGAATGGGAAGAAGAAAAGTGTTGCTCAACTTTTAAAATGAAATCTACCTGCTTGAAATTTCTAGTAATGTTCACCTTAAGCAGAAGGTATCAAGTTCCACATCCTGTGATCTAAGGAACACCTAAAGCCCTATCTCCTCAAAGGTCTCCCCAATAGCCTGATACAGCACTTGAAATTCTCACCTTACTCATGGTCTAAAGATTGCAGTCCTTTATTAAAATGCAAAGCTGTTGCCTGGAAAATGTGGCATATAAACCACCAGCACTCACAAATGTCTTGAGCAGCTAGGGACCAGTCCCTCTCTCATCTTAGATTCCTGAGAGAGTTGAAATCTCTTAGGTATCACCTCTCCTTAGGAGTTATTCTGTAGTTCTGTAATTCTGTAATATGATCAACCCACAGGCTGATAAGTTTTGGTAGAGGACTAGGAATCAGGGTGGATCCACAGCCGTATATGCCACTTGGGGCAGGCGAGGTGGAGGGGTGCTTACAGCTAAGATACGCATCACCATGAAGGCCTCTGAGGCTCAAAATGCTTTCCTGGTGGGAAGCAGGAAAGAGGACATCACCAAGGAGTTATACCCCACAGCTTCGCTCCTTGGATGGGCATGATGTTAACGTATATAAAATGTTCATTGTCCTTAGTCCCTTCTGTCACTGGTAAAGACCCTTTGAAAATGAAAGGCAGTACAAAATCAAATAAAGCACTTGAAAAAATCATGCTAATGGGGGCAGGTTGCATACAAGGACCTCCTTCATGCACTGTTAGCATTTCTGCCCCTTCCCTCTTCCACTCTCAGTGATTTGTCTTCCCAGCAGCATGTGGGAATAGTTTATCTTTAACATAGTCATTCCATGCTCTAAAAGAGCAGTGCTTTGTGTGAAGCATAATTTATAAAGACCAGCATTGATGCTTAAAGATATCTGAACACATCTAATGTGACAGTGGGTTGCCACCTGTGTCAGCAGAGGAAGCCGCTCCATCTGCCACATTACGTGAGGGACACTAGAAGGAGTCATCCCCACAAAATAGAATTTTTAAATAAAGCACCTCCTCTGATTCATCCCCAATGCCTAAATTCTACCTCCCAGCAACATTTTATGTGTTAAATGTCACCCTCTATCTTACCCCTCTATTTATTTCTCTGGGGGAAAGAAATACTGGGTCTACGGTAATAGATTTAGGGATGAATTGAAAGTTGGTTATGAGTTTCATCTCAAAAACTGGTGTCTGGAGAAAAAGCATAATGGAAAGCAGGAAAAGGAGTACAGAATGGAGCAGAGAGTGGGGTGTATCATCAGAGAAAAATAACATTAATAAGAGCAGTGATCATCATTGTAATCATTCCAAAAATGATTAGAAAATGTTTAGATTAGAATGTGTTTACGTGTTTAATGCCTTACAGTTTACCAAAGCTTTCACAGATGTCATTTAATTTTATTTTGATCCTCTGAAGTAGATAAGAGAGTTGTTTACTCATTTTACGCATGAGATTTAGACAACTAAAGAGTCTTGTCCCAGATCACATCACTGACAAGCAAGTAGAGAACGAAAACTAGAGGCCAGCTATAGACTTCTGCACACATTGCTTTGCTCTAAAGGTGCCTCAACAGCCACAGAGACTGTCTGCTGGAGGAGAGAGATTCGGGAACCTTAACCACAGGCTCAGCAGGTCCGCTTTCCTTAACTGCTCAGGATCTTGTCTGGCATCAGGCGATACTCTGATCATCCAGGTCTGATCTCACCAGCTTTCAGGAGTGCCAGTGCTCATCCTCACCCACGTTAGAACTGGCTTCCTCTGATTTAGTCCCCAAGCAGAGACTAGCTGGGTAAAGGAGGAAACGTGGGAGCATCAGGCAGAAGTTCAGTCACACTAAGCCCTCCACTGGTCGTCAAACATTCAAGCCCTGCAGAGTCTGGATCTCGTCTCCTCAACACAAATGCTCCCAGGGAGTGTGGCTTTGTGTTTGCTTTCCGCGGTGCTGCATTGTGTCTGAGAGGCATCTAAAATTCAGCCAAAGGAATTATCCTTCATCTTTTCCTTGAGTAGGCGAGGACCTGGAGCTTATTTTTAACTAGCTTGCTATAAAATTGTGGTAGATCCCAGATATGATTTAAGGGACTCCAGAAAGGGCCAAAGGCTCCAAAAGTACTTCCACTATCTGCTCCTTGGTATCCAATATTCATGACGACTCTTTTGTTAAAGCTTTGCTCCCTATGAAAATGTAATCCTCTCCCCCATCAGACTTTAATCCATTGTCAGACACTGACACTTTGGTGTGAATGAGTTTTTCTTTTTTAAAGCAGAGACCAGTACAAGAAAAGAGGGGAGAGAAAGTCACTGAAAGGGGCTCAGATGATGCACGGTTCGAGGCCAACTACACTTCCAGTGATTCCTCCAGCCATGCTCAGCTCACACAGCCCCTATCCAGGCAAACTTGGCTGTGGACCATCCCATTTCCTCTCAAATACCCTCGTTCCCTGTCTGAACTCCCCTGCATTAGCCTCTTCATTAACTCCCCATTCAGCTACTATTTATCCCCACTTTCAGGTTGGTGATTTGCCATCTTTAGTTTTGTAAAGTGTTTGGGGACCAGAAGAAAGAAAAAACAATCCCAAGTGAACATCTCTCGGCCTCATTGCCCAGTTCTTGCTGGCAGGTTATAAACTGTTGCTACAATAAAACATATCTTTAGGTCATACAAGCTCCACGCAGCAAAGGAATCACACTCAACTCTAAGGAGAGGTTTTCCAATAGTTTTCTCATTTCCTTATTGTCTCTGCACCTCCCTAGCTCTCTTTAAATACTATGGGGCTTACTCAGTCACTGACCTTGTCTAATCATATTGATTGTCAGCAATTGCAGTCTAATTGGAAGGCAAGTTGCTATGGCAATCTCTGTGTCTTCCGTCTTACATTTAAAGACACAATGATCCTAAAAGGGGGGAAATTGCTTGTGGTTGGTGACAGAGGAAAACATAATTAGAAACACAAATTGTAAAACTAATATATTCAAATGAATTCTGAAATCTAAATCAGGATTTGATATGATAAATTGGTCCTGGAATTTCTACCAAAGTCACACTTGGTTAGATGTTTTGCTTTTCCTCCAAATACTTACAGTTTTAGGGGGGGGGAAAAAATGAAAGAAAATGTATCATGGACAAGCAGGAAGGAGGTGGCTATTCATAGCTTAAAATGGGGTATGAGACCTATAAAACCAGGGTGCTGCATTGTGTGCTTGAAAGAACACCAGCATGGGAGCTCACAAACCCAGGGTTTACTTCTCTATCTTTAACTTGCTGTGTGGCTTTAGGTAAATAACCTAGCCTTCCTGTGCTTTATCATTCTTCACTGTTTAACAGGATTGTTAAAGCTTTTGCTTTAACAGCTTTTGCTTCTTTGGTTAATTTAGACAATCAGCAATCACTTGTTGAACAGAAAGCCCTGAAAATAAGTAGCACTGGAGAAGACAGGGCAATTTCCTATAGAAAAGAAGTTCCTTGGAGGTAGAAATTGTATTCTCTTGAGTGTGACTGAAAAGGCCTGCAAAGGAATTTGAGATTTGGTGCCAAAAATACTAAAGCATTGATAACACCTGTTCCCTCCAACGCAGTGAAACTGAAAGCCTGCTGAGTGTGAGGCAACGGGTTCAGGACTACTGAGAGTCCAAGAGTGGCCACGGCTCCAGCCCCCAGGGGCCCACACACAGAGGCCCAGCTAGCATGACTGTTCATCTGACCATGATGAAATACTTTGATAAAGACACAAGGAGTGTGCACTGGGGAAGCTCAGAGAAAGGCAAGTGTCTTAATTCTGGAGGTTTCCTTCCTGCTCCACTCCTCAGGATCCTCAGGAATGAGGGGAAGTGAACGTTTGTTTTCATCAATATGAGGCAAAGGACTTCAGGCCTGGCAGCTGTCACCTGTCCATTCAGCACACATTTATGGAAAGCATGCTGGTGCACAGGTGACAAGCTATGAATATAACAAAGTCCTCCACCCTAAGGGATTTATAGTCACTAGACTAGACTACCAAGAAAGATAGTAACAACAATGATAATACCATTTCTTTAGCACTGACTAAGCTGTAGATACTCAACGTGTTGAGTCCTCATGAAGTTCTGCAAGGTAAAGGTAAAGACTATTGTCCTCATTTCAGAAATGAGGAAACTGAGGCTCAGAGAGGTTAAGTAAAATCGCCAGCTTCACACAGCTTATCTGGGTCTACAATGCTAGCTCTGTTGTCTGGCCCATCACATAGATATCCCCTTTCCTGGAAGTCTGTTAGCTTTGACTCATTGGTTCTACAGCTCCAGCAAGGAGACCCATATAACAGAATTTGAGTGGATGAATGAAAATGCACCTCTATCATCAGAGGTAATGAACATCTCAACCTAGACCAGCTCAATTATTAGTTACCCATGTAACTGTAGCTTCCTGTGCTTTTGTTACTTTATCTGTTTGAGAAAAGGGAGAGAAGGCATGTGCAGCAGAGTAAATCTAGAAGACAACTACAAAAGTCCCTTCCTTCCTTTGCTGATGTTCTGAAATTCTCATTTCACGGGCATTACAACACAAAACGTTTTTCCTAAAAGATGTCTTCGTAACAGGATCTTCATCGCCTGAAACTATGTTAGTAAAGGACAAATGTGTATTTCACAATTAACTTACACACATGCACGGGTGTACAAAAGAGCCCCTCGGAAGCTGCTCGAGTGAGGAAGGAGATCTGGGTTCTCCTCTGCCCCGACACAGCCACCAGCCTAGACTCAACAGGAACAATTCCACCACTATTTGTTTTGCTACTCTCTAAGCTTTTCTTTAAACAAAGCTTTCCAAGACACAGAAAAGGCCAGAACATATCCTGAACTAGGTTGATGATTCCCAATATCTTGGGAGTCCTTAACAGGCTGAATCAAAGACTCATGTAGGAAGAGAATGGACTCTCCTCCTCACTTTCTAGAATTATAACATTTTTCTCTAGGCAGTGGCAAAGGCTCATAAAATAGGAAGCTCTTTTTAGAAACATCCTGCCTTTTATTCTGACCATACTAGTCTCTTCACTGTGAAAATAGGAACATTCTCAGGACCAAAGGAGGCAAAGGAGGCCCTGGAATAGGGCTTTCAACTGCTATTTGGGGTGGGATGGGGAAATCTACTGCTCAGAAATAGATGTAAAATTAAATATGGAGTCAGTGAAAAAAGGCCCCTGAATTTCTAAATTCAAAGAAATTCAGAGGATGTAGCAAAGGGAAGGATGGATAACAGCTTGGCATGCAGGGTGCTTCTGAGGGTGTTACGCTCAAGCATTCCAAAGAGGAAAGTAAGACAATGAATGCAACTCAAATTCAGAAGCAGCCAAATGTGAGTTCCTTCTTGTTCTTCACTGCGGCCCATAAAGGAGGCACTTTTGTGCCAAGAATAAGAGTTAATGAGGTGGAAAATGGAGGGGCATAAAAGATAGATCAATTATGAATTACAGAGTGAAAACAGAGGCTGGAAGGGATGAAAGGCAGTTGAGGAAGGGCAGATTATGTTACAGGTGTGGCAAGGTGGCAAAAAGGCACAGTAGATGCAAGAGAGAATTATTGAGGAAGCTTTTGGGGTGATGTAGGGTGGCACGAGTGGAAGGGAAAGCCTGCAATAACTGCCACATACACACATTTGGTGTTTTTTGCTGAAAAAGCTTGGGATATACGACAAGGAAGAACCACTGGCTTATGGGGGAGATCAGCAGAGCCCTCTTTAAACTTAAATAAAATACCATCTTCAGGAGAATAATGGCTCAGGCTAGGGGTACTTTCTCACCTTGCCCAGGGCTCAGGAAGAATGGCCCTTGCTGGCTACCCTGCTGCTGTTCCCTCATGGGTCTGCCCACAGAGCCACTCCCAAGGGAACAGGAGCAGAGCCCTAAGAAGGACGTTTCCTGGAGCCCCCGCCTTCACACCAGCTTGTTAGAAATGGAAGCTGGCTGTAATGGAGGATTGCTGATGATGTGGCTGGCTGCCTTTTAATAACAGAATCACAGAAATAATTAAAATCACTGAATTCTAGGGCTGGAAGCGACCCATGAGATCATCTGGATCAACAGTGCTGTTTTATAGGAACAAAGGCCCAGAGAAGGTAACTGATTTGACTCAAGGAGAGTGGTTAATTAGTGGCAGAGTCAGGACTAGAACCTAGGTCTCCTGACTCCAGTGAAGTAATAAAAATAATAGTAAGCAGCCTGACCTTTTCATAACACTGTGTGTTTTTCCTCCTGCGTGACATGCATTATTCACATGATCTTCAATAGCCCGGCCAACTACAAAGGATTGAGTATAAAATGTACTGAGGCACGGAGGGCCTTAGCAACGTGTTACAGAGGAAAATGGATCTCAGAGAGATCCAGTGATTTGCCAAAGTGATGAAGGACTTCCTCTTGCCTACTCAAGAGACCTGGCCTCATGCAGCTCTGCATTGCTACAATTTAGAGAGCTGGGGGTTCAAATTTCTTAACCTGAATACCCTCCCCAGGGTCTGTGTGTTAATGGACTTAGTAATTCCCATTGTTAAAAAATTGTTATTTCTGTCATGCTGAGGTGGTATTTTTTTTTTCATGAAATCATTGAAAAGGGGAGAAAAAAAGCCAAGGGCCCATAATTCAATAAGGAGCAGCCACCTGGTGTGCTCACACAAGAGGCCAAGCAATTCAATCACAGGTAGTAAATACTGTGTCACTAAGGAAGAGAGGTCTCTGGCTAGCTAAGGTCAAGTATAGACTTGTTCTGAGGGGGATTTTGTTTGTTTGTTTGCTTGCTTACAATTTGGCCAAGCAATACTCTTATACGACTCCTAATTAATCCAGCCAACAAAAATTTACTCAACACTTACTGTAAATACCTGTTTTTCATCAGATGGTAGATACAAATTCATACCCGCCCTGATGGGAGGAGAATTTGTTGAGCAAATACTAGATACCACGCAAGGTGCTAGGCTCTTACCTCAGGTATTAGAGTAGTTAGACGGCAACAACAAATTCCAAACTGTCAGGACTTTAAGAACAAGTTTCTTTCTCTCTCACCTCATAGCCCAGCGTGGTATTCCTCAGTAATTTATTTAGGATCCCAGGGCAACAGCAGCTTCACCATCTTCAATCATGGCTTCCAAGGTTTCCCTGGGCACCTCCAGACAAGTCAGATGGAAGGGAGACAGAGCATGAAGGAGCACACCTGAAGGCTTATAGGCCAGGCCTGGGGTGGCCCACATCACTCCTGCTCACATTCCATGGGAGGGGTCTTCTCCCCACAAGGCTATACCTAACAGCAAGATTGCCCAGGAAGTGTAGTCTAGCTGTGCATCCAGAAAAGAGAAGGGGAAAATAGATTTTGGTGGATAGCTAGAAATCCCTTCCATGCCATATGTTATATACATAATTCTCATAAAAAACCCTAAAAGGGAGTTATAACTACCCCCACTGAAATAAATGTCTCATTGGGGTTAGTTGACTTGTGTAACATCACACCACCAGACAATGATAAAGCTAGAATTTGAATCCAGGCTTGGCTGGCTTCCAGGTTCATGCTGCCACTCACATGTGCATACGAAGTGAGACAAATATGAGTCAGCAGGGCCCTGACGATACACGGCGATTAGTGAGATTATCCATGTAGAGCATTTAGCGCTATGCTTGCTGCACAGCTAATGTCTAATAAAGGTCAGTTATTATCACTATCATCATTATTCCTGCAGCCTTCAGTTACACAGCTCAGACTCACAAGTGCCCGGAACCTGTAGACAAGTTACCATTCCTCGTATGTCAGAGGGCCCTCCAACCTTCCCACTTCCCTTTCTTTGGCCTCTGCTGAAGCTGGCAGACCACACTGAAGCCAAGTGGCCAAATCAACATCCCTTCCCTTTCTCCTCAACACACAGAGCCCACTCCCTTATTGCTTTCCCAACCCCTTGTCTTCCATCACTTAGAACTCAATGAATTCCTGTTTGAACAATTTCTAACAGGCATACACAGAGTAATAAAGGAATTTTCTACCTTCTCTAACTTCTAACTCTAATATTCCATTCCAGGAAATCCCTTTCCCTTTCCCTCCTGTTCTTCCTCCCTTCTCTTCTTTTTATTACCCTCTTTTAAGTTCATTTGCTTTCCCAAACAACAATCCTATGCATGGCTACCAAGTATAAGTACTAGCTACCCTCCTGTATCCAGGCAAAGATAAACTTTTAGACCATCACCTCTACTCCACTCTTTTCTCCAGTAGCCACTCCATTTTTATCGTCTTGCATATTATATACATAACCTTGAATCTACTCCAAATTTTTAAGTAAATCATTGGGACACTTAATTTAATTGTTTGAAAAAAGATGACTCACGACCCACATCAGAGCACTCCTGAGTCATCACACCACTGTTAACCACTAGTCTAATGGAAATTACAAAGAGCCACAATTATAATAATGATGGTCAGAAGTGAAGAGGCGTTTGCAAGAAATACTGAAACAAGTAATTGAGAGGATTTAGGATCTGTTAAATGTTAAAGAGGAGTCAGAGATGACCCCAAGCATTAAAGCTTGGGTTAGTCCAAGGAACCAGTAGGGATGAGAGATGGAGCTGTTGGCTGGATTGTGATTGGGAAAGGAAGGAGATTTGGGACAGGAAATAGTAAGCCTGCTCTAGACTAGTTGTCCATGAAGGGTTCGCAGAACACTTAGTAGAAGATGGCTTTGGCAGTTGCAAACGTGGTACTCTGGTCTAAGAGTGAAACTTGTTCCACTGACATGGGAGGCATCAACAGAGAGGTTCTAGCAGGGGAAGCTTGAGGGATACTAAGACAGAGCTTGAGAAGTCCTGATATTTACAGAGGCATGAGGAGGAAAATATGGTATATGAGGAAAAATAATAAAGTGCATTGAATCCCCACTGTTTACCCTGCTCTGTATTGGGCACTCAGCATCCTTCCCACACTTTCCTCCCCTTCTACTCTATTGGCTTTGCACTCCCAACTTCTCATGCATGTTGTTTCTATCCAACTAAATTGCAGATTCTTGGAAGACGTGGGGGGGACTGCTTTTTACTGTCTTACATGGTTTATACTTGCATAGAGAATGTACTAAAAAAGTGCTTATATGAGTCATTGCTTGGGACTTTGATTCATCTGTGGAAGGTGAATTTGCATGTTGACTTACATGTTGCCATTCCAGAACTCAAGTACCATGCAGTGTGGAGGAAAGGAGTGGAATTTAGTTGTTTTATAGGCATATTGCTCCCAAAAATATTTCTCCTCTATCAGAAATTAAAATAACAGGATTTTCTGAAGTGGAAAGTTTTCCAAGTCACTGGAAATAGAGCCTATCTGATTTCTGTCATCCTTTTGAGATCCCATCAATGGTAGGTTCAGATCCCAGGTTGACTTCACTTATTGACTCTGTGGTATTGGGGAAATTACTTAACCTCTGTGTCCCTCTTTGTCCTCTTCTGTAAAGTGGCTAAGGATGGTACTTAACCCATAGGGTTGTTGTGGGGATTAAGCAATGTAATACGAGGCACAGAAAAATTGCCTGGCACATAATAAGTATGTAATAAATGTTAGCTATCAAGACTGTGACTTTTAGTCCCTTTCCTCATCTGCTGAGGGAAGTGAGGAAAATATGTTATCCCGAAATAGAGATTATTACTTAACATTTTAAATTAAGACAAAGCTAAAAATGGATACAATAATTTGTTGATGTATTTGAAAGTAAGTGAGTTGAATTTAGATGTCTGAACTAGGTAGAGTCACTGAGGGTACTTTCATCGTCTCATTTTGGGGACATCTTTAGAGGATCTTTAGCAAAGACTCACCTTGCCCGGGAGAAGCAAGCAGATGGGACATGTCAGGAAAGGAAGGTGTCTACCTGCCACCATCTAAGGAGGCGAGAGGAGCCCTTTGGCAACATCCTGACAACACGTCGCACCTTGTATTGACCCTCTCCTGAAGGGAAGCGTATGCTTTTTAGGTTATGACTTTGGTGGTGGAGACATCCTTGTAGGGGCACCTGTGTGCTCTGCCTCATCTCCTTTGTTGGCCAGCAGACCAGATGGTGGGTCTCACTGTGGATGAGAATCAGAACAGAGTTTGGGATAATGCCATGGACTGGCTTAAGAATTTAAATAATCTGTAGATGGGGATAAGAGAAGCATTCCTAGGATCTTTGCTAGCACCATTTTCCCCAGCACAGTGGTAGGCTAGCCCAGCATTTCCCAGCTACAGAGGAATTCAGTCCTACACTCCATAAAGAAGAAAAGGCAGGCTGTCAGGCAGGCACAGTGACATTTGAGTTTACCGTGTGACAAGCAGTGTGCTTTCACACATACCATCTTATTTAACCCCTTTTGACAACCCTATGAGGTAGTTATTATTCCCATTTTACAGTCAAGGAAACTGAAGCTCAGAGGGTAACTTGCCCACAGTTACACAGCTAGTAAGAAATGGAGGCAGGATTCAAACTCAGGTCTCTATTGTAAAGTCTCTGTATTTGACTTTAAGGGAATTCTAAATGGGCATAGGAGTACATATTTGGAGAGATTTATGAAATTTTCTGGAATGCATTTTCATGGGAATTTTCACCTGCCCTGGTCTATAGTTGCTTAAGTTATATAGCACATTTCCAGAAGATGTGGAGGAGTAGGTGTTTGGTAGAAATACAGAAAACCACATATTACATATAATACCTACATAATTATATACATTATATATACCATATATAAAAGTATGTTGTTTGTATATCTGTAGTTATATTCAAATGCAACATACCAACAATCCATTTTATTTTTTCCAAAACTCAGATGTAGCCCATCCAATAAAAAAGCCCCGAATACTAGACTGGGTGAGTTAGAGATGACTGCTAGAACCTAGCACCTATTTTATTCATCTCTAGATCCCCAGCACCGAGCCTAGTGCCTGAAACACAAAAGCTGCTTAATCAAAATTTGCTGAATCTTTGTTGAATTCGTTCTTCACTCTTTTAAAGATCACTGCAAGATTCTGCTAAACAAGAAGCTTCCTTCTTATGCTAATACACAATTTTATTTGCAAATACTCTGGTTACTACAAGTTTTCAAGAACACAGCTTTATTGTGCAAGAGCAAAGGTGGAAATTCCTTTATAATCTATCAAAGATCATTCATTCAGCAAACACTTGGCTGGGAGCAGGAATACTAACGTAAAAGGCAATGTCCTTGTCCCCTGTGAGTTCTTTCCCTAGTGAAGGAGACCAGCCAGAATGAAAATCCAAAGCCGTATGTGAGGGCTATGATAGAGTGTGTGGGGATCCTAGACTACAGGGGCCTGAGGGAAAGAAAATAGTCAACGAAATTTAGCCTCAGGTATTAAAAACAAAAGAACAGAATTTGATTTAGTGAATATTAAAAATATTTTAATGCAATTGAATCTCCTAATGTGCCCTGTTAGGGAGGGGTGTATTGGATATATTGGAGGACAATGCTCTGTGGAAGGTCGGAGGAGGAAGGAAAAGACAGGGAAGATCCAGTTGGAGAATGTGTTCTGTATCAGAAAAAAAGCAAAGAGGATGTTTCTGTCTCTGGTTTCTTACTACATCCTGTTCTCCAATTCATAGTTGTCATTGAAATTCTAGTGAGGAATTTAACTGCCAGTCACAATTCTTCAGTTCTTCCTTATCGTATAAACCTGGAGCAACTCTGCTCTGAATGAAACAGCCCCAGCATTTGGCAAAGGGGTATCAAGGGAAATGGTGGACAAATTAATATCACTCCATGAATGGTTGAAATTTTATGCTGGACCTGGCTGAATTCTACATGCTCATTCATTCCCTAAATCCCTCCTACTGACCTCCCCCTCAACTCCTCCATCAAATACACTTGTATGCGAATACTGCTCCACTGACCAGAACAATGCAAATCTGGGTTAGAATTTGATTGTGGGTCTGAGACTCACTCCAGAGAGAAAGCTCTGATAACCCCCAGTACCTCATGCAAGTACATCTCTCCTTCATTCAAAGAAACATGGGATTTCATTCACAGAAGGGACCTTAAAAGTCATCTTCTCTAACCTCCAATTAAATGCTTTAAGAACCCCTTCAGTCACCAGTCATAGCCCGTTTTCTCCTCTATCGGTGTTTTGTCAATTCGAGGACTTCATCTGGGAGCCAGAGAGGGGCTGGGAAATGCTGTGACCCTGAGAGATAGAGCTAAAGGCATCCAGATGCTATTAGTACAATAAACCAAATACATGTATGTGCCCCTTGCGTGCTCTGTTTTAAACGTAAAAATCCCTGGGACAAAACCCAAACTCAGACAAGCTATCCTTGGCCGTCGTTTACTGGACTTGGGCATGTTGCCTATGGAAAAAGGGGTGAAAGAATAGCAAAGACAAACTTCGTCTCCTTTGCAGTTCTGCAGATGTCATTTCTGGACCTGAAAAGTAGTCTTCCTTCATCCACCCATCTAGCCACTAAACATTTACTGAGCACCTATCACACGTGAACTTACCACGAGGTGCTAGAGATACAAAGACAGTTGAATAAGATACCCTCCAGGAACTCAAAGTCAGACTGGGGAATTAGATAGTGACCCCCCCCCCCAAAAAAAAGCAATGACAAAACAATGTGGTAATTGCTTTAACTGAGAAATGAAAGGTCTTGTGAGAATCTAGAAGATGGGAAAACTTCAATGATGAGAGAGTGAGGGAAGGCTTCCAGAGGGGATGCAGGATTTTAAGAATCAAGTACTTCACTCCTGGAGCTGATTTAGTCGGACTCCTCTATCACACTTTTCACACCCACCTGTGTGTGTGTATTGAGGAGAAAGGTCTGGTGGGAGAGAGCATTACCATGCTTCTAAAGAACCTCGCAATCCAAAGTGCAGTCCCGAGACCAGCACCATCCCCATCACTTGAGGCATTAGAAATGCAGAACCTCGGGCTCCACTCAAGCTCTCCTCATTGAGAATGTGCAGTTTAACAATATGCCCAGGTGAGTCATATGTGCACGAACAATTGAGAAGCACTGTCTTAGGAGATAAGGAGAGCCTCATCTCTGGAAATAAGCTTTGCACAGAGTCTGGATCCCTCACTCAAGGGCAGCCTTCAATGTCTACCTTGGACAGTTTGCAAACTTTTTAGTCTCAGAATCTCTTTACACTCTTAAAAGTTATTAAAGACACCGAAAAGATTTTGCTTATGTGGGTTATAGCTACCGAGGTTTACCATACTAGAAATTAAATTGGGAAATATATTATTTGTTAGTTCATTTGAAAACAACAAATTCCTACATGTTAAGATAAATAACAGCTATTATGCAAAATAACCATCTCTTCAAAAAAATTTTAGTGAGAAGAGTACCGTGGTTTTACATGTTTGTAAACATTTTCAACATCTGGCTGAATAGAAGGCAGATGGATTCTCATATCTGCTTCTGCATTATGGCTGTTGCCATAACACGCATCAAGTGGCCCCTGGACTCCACTGTATGCTCATAGAATGAGGGTAAAATATTATATTTTAGCATTATTATGAAAATCATTTCGACATATAGACCACCAGACCATACTTTAAGAACCACTGATTGCTTCCCTGGAGCGCTCCTCTCTCATAAACTCTTTACCTGTTGACGCTAAAGAAACACCATCACACCTTCAACTATGCCAATTGCAATGATTTGTCACAATTGCAAAGAAAATTCTTTACTGAATCTTTTGAGACAAAGAATCGTTTCTTAATTTTATAAGTTCTTTGGATGTAAAGATTCCACATCCTCCCTTTAAAGGCCAGTTGAGCAGTCCTCAGAATCGTGTATTATCTGACGCACGCCAGGTCATCCTGTTAACCTCACTGGAGAGAGCATTGGCTGCACTAACTTTAATTTACATAGGTGCCCCCAAAATGAAGAGAAGCTATACATTGAAAAAAATACTTTGTCAATTATCAATTCTAACCAAATATAAGGTGTTATTCTATATTTTCTACAGCATCTCTTGCTATACATTTAATATTTGAAATGTTGTGACTTCTGATTAAATTTTCTCACTTAGGAAAAACTAAACCTAACTAATGTTTCCTCTATTTTCTTCCTGCCTCTAGGGTCTATCTCCAGTTTTCTCTTGCTACTATTTTGTCTTATTGTCTCTTGTGTTCCTAAGCAAACTTTAAGACAGAATTCGTAGTTCTAAAAGGGACTTGAATGATCATCTAGTCCAGCAGTTCTCAATCTTTCGTGCACATTAGAATCAACATTGTTTGGAGAATTAAAAAGAGAAAAAAATTAATGCCCAAATCCCACTCCAGACTAAATAAATCCAACTCTCTGGTGTAGACCCAGACTTTGGAACTTTTTAAACATCGACCAGAAGATTCTAATGTGCAGCCAGAGCTGAAAAGCTCTGATCTAGTCCAACTATTCCCTTTATACATGGCGGGGGTTCAGGGATAGGGGGAGGCAGCCAAGAGGGGAAGGAACCTAGACTCACCAGGATAAACCTAGGACTTGAATACCACCTTCCGGCCAGACAACATGACCAAGATTCTTCCTTGAGTCCTCTTAATTCAGAGTTCTCAAAACACAAACAAAATGGAGTTTATTCTCCTTTTTTGGATGAAAGGCATTTTTCAAATAACTTGATTAAGGTATGTTTTATATACAATAAAATAAATGCCCCTATTTTAAGTTTAAAATTCAATAAGTTAGACCAATATACACACTCAGGTTACTACCTCTCCAATCTCGATACAGAACATTTCCGCAACCCCACACTGTTTCCCCCTGCCTCTTTCCTATCAGCGACTTCTGTCCCAGGTGACAATTACTCTGATTTCTGTCACTGTAGATTATTTTTTCCTATTTTAAGACTTCATATCAATGGAATCATACAGTATGCATCATCCTTTTACGTCTACTTCTTTGACTCAGTATAATTTCTTTAAAGATTCAACCATGTTGTCTCAGCAGTGTCTTCCATTTTATTGATGAGTAGTGTTCCATTGTATAGATATTCCACAGTTTATCCATTGGGTTGTTCCCAGTTTTTGGCTATTATAAATAAATCTGCTATGAACATTTGTGACTATGTCTTTGGGAGGACATACGCTTATATTTCTCTTGATTAAATATATAGGAGTGGAAATACTGGGCCCAATGAGGCCTGGGAGACAGGCATGCAGAAGAAAGTGTTCCAGCCCGACAGCCAGCCAGAGGTGGCTCTGCATACAGGTGGGGCTGTTTATTAACATGGAGATCAAAATACCAATTTCACAAGCATGTTGAAAAGATTAGAGAAAATGCATGTAAAGTGGCTGGTAAAGAGTAGACACCTGATAAACGATAATAGAAATAACTAGAGAGAGAACTGGGTTGGACTGGAAGAAGATCCCTGAATTTCTCAGTGAAGTACTTTTCCATGACTGCACGCTTTTCACCTTCCCCCCAACCTTCATCCAGCCAAAGGCTCCCCCTTAACCACCCAACCCCAGCATCCCCTCCTGTCTTTGAACTTGAGGCCATAAAATATGAACTACCTTCGAAATAATTCAGAATTGTATTATGGCTTGTTTTTTCTAATAAGCTTTAGTTCTCTTTGACAAGAAAAAAATCAGATAAGGGAACTCGCAGTACATGAATTCAGGTAAAGAGAAATGTCTACCTTTTAGGCAATATTAGGCTGAGACATTATCACAAGTGGTGACCAAAACTACTGGTAACTGTAAGTGAACCTGGGAATAGCTTCTGGAGGATACAGCCCCATTTGCATTTAAATCCTCTCTCTCATTAGTTCTTTTCTCCATGACTTATAAGTTCAAATAAATGTCTTCTTTTTCTGGTCTACCACCCCTTTCCTTCTCCTTCTCATTCCTGTACCTCCCAGTACTCCTTCCACTTGCACGACAGAGGAACCAATAAACGGCCCATGGCCAACCTGTTCATTTACACACACACACACACACACCCCCTTATCCACGTTCTGTGAGAATTGTGAAGACTTAAATTTACCAGCTGCATCATGAAAGATGCTATCATAGAATGAGGCGCTTTTCTCTCACAATGTCTCCTCACTCACGGGAGCTTGTGAGAAATGACCCTGCCACAACCGGGTTGACAAGCCCCAGAAGTCGTGAGCTCCCCTCACTGGGATGGCTGCTGCTCACCATCATGTTTTCCCTCTCCCGCAAGGCCTTCTCCCTGCCTGCCCTCCAGGCCTTTCCCTTGATTAAGAGCCTTTCTGGAGCTCTTCAGCTAAATCCCAGGCCAGTGAGCAGACAGCGCTTCTGTCTCGGCCAATTTGAATGCACGCTGCCTAGGAGATTTCCTGACACACTCTCAGCTGCCGCATTAAAACTGCATGAGAGTCTTCCTCAGGAGCCTAATAATAGCACCTTTCATCTGTGAGCCACTTTATAAACATTAACTGATTAAGCTGCCCTCTCTCCTCACAAGCTCTGGGCTTCTGAACAGTGGACTTCATTCTCCACTGCCCTCAGATTACTCCAGGAGGAAAAAAACTGGGACCTGAAGGATCTTTTCTGGGTATTTTAGGCCAAAACAATATTAATGCCAAAGGCCTTGAAATAACAACCCTCATTTGGGTAATGGCATGGAGGGGGAGGGGATTTAAATCCATGTTTATTTAAAAGAGACTGAATTGAGGTTCTCATCTCCCAAAGCTAGAGTAGTAGCTTGGTCTGGGGCAAGGGTCACTGACCTACAGCCCATGGCACCAAATCCAGTCTACCACTTCTTCTTATAAATAAAGTTTTATTGGAACACAGTCATGCTCATTCGTTTGTGTGTTATCGATGGTTACTTTTGCGCTACACTATCACTTGAGCGGTTGCAACAGAGACCGAATGACCCACAAAGCCCAAAAATATTTACTACCTGGCCCTGTATAAAAAGTCTGCTGACCGCTTAGGGGTCCCTGACCTTAAGGTCTATGGAACTCAAAGTTTGTTCTCATCCTATATATTCCCAAAATATCTTTAATCAAGTTTCCTTCCCTATCCCAGCCTCAGTTGCTATATCTGTAGACTGAATAACCTCTGAACTGAGCCATTGCCTTTGGCTTATTCTCTCATTGTCCTGTAAATGTGGGCATCTAATACATTATTGTCGTCTCATTACTAACAGCTGACTTCTGAGGGCAGGAACAGAGCTGTACGTGTCTCATGAATCACTGTAGGCACAAGGCTTTATGCTGAGCCCTAAATTTCTTTATGGAGTATAACTGAACTGACTTGAATTATATTTCTTTCTTTGCAGAGAGATCTCACAGAATGATGTCTTGGAAGTGATAGAGGCGAATGTGTTCTCCAACCTGCCCAAATTACATGAAATGTAAGCAAGAACCTGCGTGGTTTGCTCATGGCTGGTCTCAGCAACAGCCTTAAAATCCACTTACATTCCTGGCGGTCCTGGCTCTGCCCTCTCCTCAGATCCCTAGAATTTCATCTTATGAGGTCAAAGTCAGCCCCAAAGGCACCGTCACGTGTCTCTGTGCCTGGCCATGCAGGGACCAGCCCAGAGCCTAGTCTCTGCTCCCTGTCTCCCAGTTTGTTGCTTAGTAAACCCAAGAACCTTGCTCAGCGACTGTGAGCAAGTACCTCTCATCCTTCCACAGTCAAAGCCCAAAATAACTCCCACAAGATGTAATCGAAGATGGGCCGTCCTAGTTTGAATACTATCCTATGCCACATACTCACTGAGAAACCTTGGCCAAGATACAAAATCACTCAGACTTACTTCTCCCATCTGTAAAACTGGAATAATTAAATTGCGTTCCTCAGTGGATCACTGTGATGAATAAATGAGATGAGAAATGTCAATTTGATTTCACACATCAACTGCCATCACAATCCTTAGTTCCTCTATGCTACAACCAAATTTACTTTCTCTCGTTGACATTCTAGTTTTACATACATGTCAATACCTACACAGATCCACTTCTGTTTCATACCAGTCTATAATTACCAGAAATTAATTCATAGAATTATAGAATGTCAAGGCCAGAAGAGACTTTAGAGACTGTCTGATCTAGAGTTTTCCAAAGTATATTGTGTGTATCATCAAACACTCAAGAGATTATTAAGTGTTTAAAAAAAGAAAAAAGCTTGTATGGTCAAATAAGATTAGGAAACATTGAGCAAATAATGTTAGAAAGATTCACTTACTATAGGAAAACTTCTCAGAGCCTTTAATATGCTAATATATACTTGGTATCTCCAAGAAGAATATTAAGTGTTTCTCAACTAATGTCACTGAAAATGTTCCTCCTGTGGAGCATTTATTAATGTCTCACAAAATTCCCTTGGAACACAGTTAGGAAAGTCAATGAACAACTTTCCTAACTTCACAGATGAGGAATGAACAGCGCTGAGAAGTTGCGAGGCTTGTCTAAAGTCACCCAGCCAAATCCACAGCAGGATAAGGACTTGAACATAAATCACCTGACTCTTTTGTACCTTTCTTTTTCTTTTTTTGGTGAGGAAGATTGGCCCTGAGCTCACATCTGTTGCCAATCTTCCTCTTTTTGCTTGAGGAAGATTGTCACTGAGCTAACATCTGTGCCCATCTTCCTCTATTTTGTATGTGGGATGCCACCACAGCATGGCTTGATGAGCGGTGTGTAGATCCATGCCTGGGATCCAAACCAGCGGACCCCAGGATGCCAAAGCAGAGCACATGAACTTAACCACTATGCCACTGGGCTGGCCCCTCTTTTGTATCTTTTAAAAGACTTTTTAGCATTTGCCAAGTATCAGTAGGGAATAAATACACACACACACGTGAACTTACTTAGGAATGACACTCAGTCTGTCCATTTTGGCAGACTCCTCTTCCCTTTTCCTTTCTCCCTCATTCTTCCTTGTTGTCATTAAGCATCTGCAACTAATGCCTTGCCTTCCTCTCCCCATTGCCTTCTTGCTCCTTCCTTTCTTCTCTCCCTGCTTGGCCTCTCCTTACTCTACTTGGGAACAGAGACTTGACTGGTATCTCAGACCCCACAGAGAATATCAGAGAAATGAACCAAAGGGCAGCCAGCCCTCTGGGCAAGGTCAAGCAGCCATCCCTCTATGCTGTTCAATGGGCAGTGGAGATAATGGGATGGCTCTTTCATCTCTTCCTTGCATGGAGAGGTGCTCACCCCCATGTAGCATTGACTATACTTAAAATGATTAACTACCTGGTATTTGGATCTGGGTTCCTATAGGTTACTGCAACATAAAAGCTAATGAAACAGGGAGGAAGTAATTAACACCAAGCATCTCTGCAAACATACATTGATCCAGCAAGATGAGGAAAAGGGCAGCCTCTCTCTGTTGGAATCCAAATGTGAACACGCTCACATGCAGACTATTGATCAGGACACAGCACAAGCCAACATGAGTCAGAAGTCACCACTTTCCATGAGCTGTGAGGGAGCAGCCTTAGTTTACAGCATGAAAGGAATCACTGGCACATTCCCAGCTACTGTCTGCTGAGATCTTATGGTTAAAACCAGAGAAGGCCACTGTTTTCCCCCAACCTTTGTTCTCCTTTGCCTCTTCACTCCTTTTTCTCCATCTCCTTTTGCCCCTTGCCCTTTTTCCTTCCCTCCCATCTTCTTTTCACCCTCTTTTGTTATTTTCTCTCCTCTTCTCTCTTGTCTCCAAACCAGACAAAAGCTTGTTTCCCCACATTAGTCTCATCTCTACACTTTTAGCCTCCTCAGACCCTGGGAGATCCTTACTGGTTAAACACCAGCTGTGCTCAGGGTGAAAATGACTCACCCAGCCAATGCTTTGTTTGCTTCTGATGGACAGATCCCGGGACTTTGGTGATGAAAGTTAAAGGGGACAGGGTTAATATTTAGTTTGCACAGTTTAGCATAGTAAAAGGCACTGCATGCATGCTCAATATTTGTTGAAAGAATTGGTGTATGGATAGATGGACTGATGGGTGAATGATTTATTGATACACTCTTTATATAACATGAAAAATACTACAGCATTCCTTACTGTTGAGACCACGTTCATGTTTTTTCCTCTTTTACAGTAGAATTGAAAAGGCCAACAATCTGCTATACATCGACCATGATGCCTTCCAGAACCTTCCCAACCTCCAATATTTGTAAGAACCCTTGTATTCTGGTGCCCACTCTAGATCAAATTGTGTATTCCTATTTTAGCAAAATTGTCCATTTGCTACTCTCGGGAGCAACTGTTTGTTATCATGATGTGGGGCAGAAGTGGAGGTGGGGAGGCACTTGCTGGTGGATTTTAGTTTAGTTTAATGAGTGAATTCCATCAATATAATTGCATTTTGTTTTCATTTACAAAAACAGACATCATAAAGAATGCCATTTGCATTAATGGGATTGTCACACAGACCTTTGCAGAACTCAGTCATAATTTACTGTTAATGAGATGCAGCCAAAATTTCTGCTAGCATTGAGCTTGTGACCTGGACCTCAAAGACACTGTACCTCTTGTTCTGCATATGTGCATTTTTCTTTGATACAGTACTTTATTTTACAAATTTTGGTTAACAATAGGCATGGTATTTTATCAGCAGAGAGAGTCCTAGTTTGAGCTCCATCCCTTGGGCCTGCCCCCATTAGCAAAAGCTGCTTCTTCCACTCAAATGGCTTTCAAATTAGCTGAGGGCTTGGCAGAGCCCTGAGTGCTATGATGGGGCCCCACAAAATAACAGATGAGAATTTGGGCTATGGAGTCAAACTTTCTGGACCCATTTACTAGCTACTGATCACAGGCAAGAACTTAACCTTTCAAAGATTGTTCCTCATCAAGAGAATAGAAATAATAATAATGATGGATGTGTATCTGTTATCTATTAACACAATAATAATGCATAACCAACTACCCCAAAAAGACACCATTTTAAAGCAACAACTATTTACCATTTCTTTCCTGTGAGTTGATCAGAGGAATGGTTCTGATTGGGCTATGTCTGCTTAACCTCAGCTAAGCTCACTCATGCATCGGCAGTTAGTTGGCAGGGCAACTGTAGGCTGGCTACTCTGGCTTGTCTCACTTGGGATGACAGCTCTCTTCCAAGTAACTCATGTCCAGCAGGCTAACATAGGCTTGTTCTCATGGCAGTCCTAGGGTTCCAAGAGAAAGCTGAAGCTTATGAGCTCTTGAAACCTAAACCCTGAATTAGCATCTTCTGATGCATTATTTTAGCCAAAGCAATTCATGGGGCCAGCCCAGATTCAACAGGTGGAGAAAGATGGGAAAGAAGCCGCAAACTTTCAATATCAGGTGGGTGGATACAGGGAAGGGTACAGAATTGAGACCATCTTTGTAATCAGTTTAAAGCAGCTAAAGAGTTTTGCACAGTGTCTATCACAGAGCAAACGCTAAATATTAGCTACCAGTGATATTATGACTCTGTCCCTAAATTTTGATCCTTGAGAATTGGAGTTAGCAGGTACAATAAGGAATACTGGGCCATGTGCCTTAGATCTATGAATGGAGACTGACTGAGGGAATAAGAGATTTAACAGAAAAGAGTCCATATGACCTGGAACTTCCTCTCTCAGACAGAAACCCCAGAAAGAATCTGAGAAAGAAACAAGGTTGTCCACTCCTGAGTTAATGTCAGCGGCAGGACTGGCTTCATTGACATGCAACCTGTGCAGTCGCACAGGGCCCCGTGCTCAAAGGGTCCCACACTCAGCGGGCCTCAGACTAGGTTTATTCTCTGCTATGACTGTCTTGAAATACTTAAACATTTCTGAACATTTCTGAAACATTTCTGCATTTTCATTTTGCACTGTACCCCACAAATTATGTAGCTGGTCCTGCTCAGAGGTTAGGGTTATGATCTCTCCTACTTTCAGACTTGGGAGTCTTGACTCCCTAAATGGACTCTGCTATACTCTCTACAGAGGCTAACCTGGGCTAGGAACACAACAGTGGAGGAAATATGGGGTAACAGAAAAGGCACAGGCCTCAGAATCAGAAAATCTTGGGCTTCGTCCTAACTCCACCATTTCCTCTTAGGCTAATCACTGGGCCTCTGAGATGCACATGGCTTAGAAGAGCCTCACATGAGATTTCTATATGAAAAATATTTTACAAAATATATTATATAAAATATCTTATACTACAAAGAGCTCAAAAACATTAATAAATGTATTAAGTATTTGTAGAATGATTATTTTTGGTCAACCGAAGTCTACCAGTCCATCCTCAGGAAAATTCCAATAAACATTGAATGGAGAGTTATGGTGGCCACTAAGACCTTCAGCTATTACCTAGATTTTGGCATGATTTCAAAAAGAGGAGTTTGGGACACGCCTTTGCATTTAATGGAGCAGTAAAGAAAAGAAAAAGGAAAAGAAACTATATATGAAGTCAGAAGGACTGGATTCCAGGTGGAACACTGATATTTACTGGCTAGATAGCCAATTACCTTCTCTAAGCTTCAGTTTCCTTATCTGTAAATTGGGAGGTTGTGAAAACCAAATTAGACTACGCCTGTAAAAGACATTTTGCAAATTGTTTTTTAGTATACAAACTGTAAAGAACTATACAAATATAAAATTATTTGTGCCTGTTACTCCATTCATTTCCTTCATTGCTTTTTCTCTTTTCCCTCCCAATTACCATCCCTTCCTTCCTACTTCTCTCTCTTTTCTTTTAGAAAAAAATCTGAGTAGAATCTCTGGGCTACAGAGCCTTCAATAACAGAACGAAAACACCATAGGAGCACCCTTGTTCACAAATGATCACATATGGCTAATGAAAAGCATTCCTGCAGAGGACAGATCCAAGAAGAAATTCCCTTGACAGCCCCTCCCCCACCACACACACGTATTCTGAGAACGGTGGACTGGAAGCAGGTGAATAAGGGATAATAAATCATTGCAAAGTTTGAAATCAAGAGATCTAGAATTTGACCACAATATTGGTCTACACCTTGTGGCCAGCACCTTTTATTCTTATTATTAAGGGCCCTCAGCCTTCTCTCTAGGGGATGAGGGCTGGGGAGGAACTTGGGAGCAAGTAGGCATGGAAGGCATAGCCCTAGATTGGAGGAAGGGGGACCTTTGGCAGAACAGAGGGGGCAAAGCTTTGATTTTGACTTTGGCTGAAATTTGTGTTATTGGTCGTCAAGTCCAGCCTCTCCTTTGTGTCCTTTTCTCACTTTGAGGTGTTAAGTCCCTAGTCCCATCTGGCTCCCCTATCAAGTCTGGAGAATGCTAGAGGGGATGGATTCCAACCCCATCCTTCCCTGAGAGGAGGTTATTGTTCTCAGAGCATTTGAAATGTGCTTTCTAACTGGGAAAAGAAAAGAATTAGTAAACAGCTTGGATGAGTGGTTTCATTGTCAAAGGATCTTCCGTGATTGCTCTGAAAAAAATATACTTACATACTTCTACAGTGTACAAAATCCCTTCACATCCACTGCCATGCGAATCCCCATCAGGAAGTTAAGACAAAGAGTTGCCCCAACTTAAGTCTTTTGACTTATTGCCCAGGGCAAGTCTTCTCTACATGTACACTCCTCCCCAGGATGTGGCACATGGTGACCTGGGAATTGGAGCAACTGTGTACTCCAAAGGCACTTCTACTAGCATACATCTACTCAAGGATCCGACTGCGGCCCTTTGAAATATTTTCCAAACTACTAAGAGGGATCACCTAAATTCATAGCTGTTCCTCTAATCTGGAAGAAAATATCATGGGAACAAAGCCCAGTTAAGCTTCTCTCTCCTTCCATGCTTATTTGTGTCTGAGCAGCAGTCACAAACAGTTTTATGATTCAGCAGCCAGGTAGAGATAGATGGCAACGATTTCACATATTCCTTGGGATGATGAACTACTTGCTTCAAGGCAAAGAAAAAACACAAAATGGATGAAGGAATCCGGAGGGGCCCGGTAGGATTGAGTAGTTGTTTATTTCCCTAAGCCAGGATAAATGCTTATCATCACAGCCACCAAAGCAGGAAATTACAAGGGGTAGGGGGGAGTTGCCATTTGACTTGAGGATCCTACTTGCTGTGCACACACACTTAGAAATGTTGGTCTGAAACCCTCAGCCTTGATTCCATTTCATGCTGATCATTTGATGGCACAGAATTCAAGACAACTAGAAATCAGCGTTCTTCATCACTGCCTTCATACCTCACTGAGGAACCTGAAGTGGTTAGGAAAAAAACTCATGAATAAAGAAATGTACTTTGACTAGAAGAACGTATGTCAAAGGATTCATCTGGGTGGATTTTTTTTTTTTAAGTCAATACTGTATTTGCAGGCAATATTTCTTTCTTTACCACTCTGCCTTCCTGGAGCTGAACTTTTGTGTATGAAAGATTACCTATTGATCTGTAAATAAGGTTTACACAATATTCTCTTGCCTTTGCATCCTGTCAATGTAATTCTCAGGCAGCTGGATGTTGCTCTTTGCTACTCAATAAACCATAATTCCATCTTAGCAAACGCTTCACACAGCTGGGTAGGCCCCCACTCCCACTGATAACCATCTTGCACTCACATGTGGGCCTGTTACACCACCTTAGGATGCCTGCTAATGGCAACCATGCCATCTGCTTTCTCCCGTTGAGGATAATTCCAGGAGATTCTTCACGGCGACTCATCTCAGTAATTTAGGCTCCTTCTTTCCCACCCGTCCCTTAAATCCCTGTCTCTCTTTTCTGCATTCCTCTCTTTCATCTGTTTTGGTGGAGTAATGAAAGTACCTTCTCTGATTATAAAAGCTGGACCATTTGTTGAAGATCATACGGCAAAGGGAGAGAGGGCAGGGACTTGTGGGAGAGCATAGAGGATGCACACAGGCTCCAGTACCACCTGTCTGGGCCCAGGTGTCGGGTCTCGCCCTTGTTAGTCGTGTAACTTTGGATAATTGGCTTCATTTCTCTGTCTCAGTTTTCCTTTCCATAAACTAGGAATAAGATTTCCTGCATCCTTGAATTGTATTAAATGAAGTACTTAGGGGAATGACTGACATTTAGAAAATTCTCAATAAATGTTAGCAATTCTTATTAAATTCTTGACCCTGTGATTTACTAGCTAAGGGAGCCCATGTAAGGGACTTCACCTCTTTGTACCTCAGTTCTCTACTCTGCTTAAAAAAGAAAAGAAGAAGAATACCTATCTTTTGAGACCATTGTAAGGATTAATTTGATGATGATGTTCATGGTGATAGTGGAGGTGGTGGTGATGATGATCTCTCTTTCCCCTTCCAATATTTCTAAGGTCTCGAAGGCCTCTTTAACCACTGGTCAGCATTCAAGCACAGAAATATATCATTTGTACCTCTCAGAGGAGAAAGGTATCCTTCTTACTGTACTCCTGACATATCCAGAAAGGTCCTTCCGACAACCAAAATTAGGTCATCCCATAGTGTTCTAATGAAGGGCTCCTACTCTCCCTTTAATGCTTATTTTCAACAGTAGTGGTCCATAGTCTCCCTTGCCATCTCCATCAAAATTAAGTCCACTTCTCCCCACCACTAGCTGGTTGGATAATTCTCATTTTTATGCTGACTCACAATTTAATGCTTTTTATCGTACTTCATTGCATTTGAACCTCACAGCAATCCAAGGAGTAGGCGGGGCAGTAAAAGGAGATGCATTTTATAGGAGAATTCAACTGGCCTTGTCTCAAGTTCCTGATCACAGGGCTTTTCTGACAGGAACATGTAGGGTCCCTACAGATTGGATCACTCTGATACTTTGGGTTTTCAGCAATGTTTGGCTCTCTGTGGTGGCCAGGAAAAGAGCCATACTAGGGTGCATTTTTAGACATTATAGCAGCCTTGCACATGGTGGAAAGGATTGGTGCCTCCCCATTTCTCCATGATTTGGGATGTGAATTGGCCAATGAATACAAACTCATTCATTCAGTCAAGCATTCAACAATCATTTATTGAGGTCATACTACATCCTAGGCTTTGTTGTAGCTGTTGAGTATACAAAAGATGACAAGACAGATGAGGCCCCTACCCATATGGAGCTTACACTCTAGTTGAGGAGACAACAATGTTGGATAACGTCAGGTGGTGATAGTGGTATAAAGAAAAATAAAGCAGAGAAAGCAGAGAGTAATGTTTTAGAAAGGGTGATTGAAAAAGGATGGAGGGCCTTGTGAGAAATACAGAAGACATCCGTAGACAGCTTTCTCACCTCAGTCTGTTGGGGAGACAAAATTACTATCCATTAATGCCTGAAAATACCAACACATCTGTGGATTGTGTGGCACTGCTCATAGATGAGAGGACTGACCCAATGCCCCAGGCTGGACTAGTCAGGGAAAGCTTCCTGGGGGTAAGGTAGACTTAGCTGCAACTTGAAACATGAATAAAACCTGGAAAGATAGAAAAGAAGAATTTTTCTGTGAAATAAAGAGGTGAGTAAATGCATAAAATGTGAAAGATCATGGAATAGGCAGAGGATGGGGAGAAACTGAGTCCCAACTAAAAAGAAGGTGTACATTGGGAAGAAGAGTGACTATATTTGGATAAATTGAGTTTGGTAAGGTTGGAAAGAAAAATTAAGGCAGAGCAGTTTAGGCCTAAGGCAGTAAGAAAGAGTAAGCTCTAAGAGATTCTTGAGTAGAGTGACATGATGACAACGATTTGGACTGTAGATTGACCACTAGCAGGGTACAGACTATACTCAAGGGAGTCCTACTAAGGGGCAGTTGCCATAATCCAGGGGTACAATAATGATGGCTCCAGGAGGACTAGAAAGGCATAGTTCAACGGAGGACACACTTCCAAAAAACAATCACTGGTATGATTTACCTCTAGGTCAGACATGGACCCAGGTGACTGCAGGGATTTTTGCCCACTCACCTCTAGTGACCCCTAGTCTCCCTCCCCTCAGTGCCTCCCCTAAGTGGCTCCCACACAGAATCATCCTGTAGACAGCATTCAACAAGAATTCAGTCTGGGCCAGAGTCATCTTACACAGGGGCTGTGATTATTGGGAAGAAATTATTAGCCATCTCCCTGGCTCTCAGTGTTATAAGTATCTAAGGATGTTGTCATGACTACGAGGATGTTTGGGCACAATGGAAATTATACAATTGCTTCTTTTATCAGTAATCTATCTAACACAGCCAATTTTGCCTGCCACTGTCAACTCTAGGAAAATATGGCCATAATTTCCTTCTGGAACACTGAATTTCAGGATGAGCTTTTAGCCTGAGCACATCAGCTCTGGGAAGGCAAGGGCCCCCTCTTGTCTGAGGGCCTGATCTTACAGATGGTGATGTTTTTGTGCTGCTAACCTTTCCTCCTTATCCCTCTAACCTGTTCAGTGTGCTTTCTCCTTCAAGAAGCCCAGATCTTATTCATCAGCAAGACAACTATTTAATTCACCGGTTCACATCAATATGTTCAGGTCTTGATATTCTTCTTACCAGGGGAATTTGCATTGTTAAAAGAGCAGCCTGGAAAAGGCAATTCTAAACCCAAGAATTGATAATGATGGGCTCCCAGGCATGGGGATTCTGAGAGGGAGAGAAAAGTCCTACAGGGTCCACTCAGCACATAGGTAACCAGCTACTCCATCCACTTGCAGAGTCTCTGAATTATATTTTCACAGAATATACTTTCTTATGAGGTAGGTGTATCCTCACCTCATTAATTTTGATACAAGACCTGTCTCTGTCATCACCAGAAATCAGATGTAAGGACAAGTCTAGAGAGGGTTCAGAGAGAAACAAGTCTCAGATTAGCCGTGTAAAGCTCAGCCCTGATTTCTTCCTCATTGCTGGAAGAAATGAGGACTACTGGACTAATGATGGACTAACGCCTTTAAGTCTCAGTTTCTTCATCTGCAAAGTGTAAATAATAAAATATGCTTCAAGAGGCTCGTCAGATGAGGAAAATGGACTATACGTCCTCTGAGATCTCTTCTAGCCCTCAAATGGTTGGTGTCTAAACAATGATCTTCACAAATCTGGGGCTCCCAGTGTCACTGCCTATCCTGAGTTCAGTATAATCAACCCAACATGAGGGCTTTGTATGGAAGGAGAAAGTCCCTCTGCAGATTAGGAAGATTCAGCATCTTGCAGACCACTTTATTTCCCAGATCCGGCTCCTCTTGCCCAGGATTCAAGCAGACCCTTTAAACACTGAGATCCTGCAGGTGCATTAAAAACCTTAAGCCACCTGTCAATTACTCTTAAATTAAGTACAGCAGAAGCTCAATTCCTGGCGCTAAAGGAGAGATGTTGGATGCATCACTGCCACTTCAGTCCCTCTCTGATGAGCACAGCCAGCCTCAGCAGAGCCCGAGAGACACTGGATGTGGAGGGGAGGCAGACAGAACACAGCAGTTATTGGAGCTGGCCTGGGGGTTCAACTCCCTCGCAGAGCCTGCCTCAGGCACAGGCCAAAGGAGAGATAGCCTAGAGGGTAGCATCTGAAGGGGCATCAGGCGAAGCCCCACCGTCTATGGAAAATAAACTGCTGCCTCTTCTTCCCCACTGCAGCCTTTATGTAGGGAGGTTGAAACTGTACTTTTTGTCCTTACAAACCTTTTAGATTTGCAATTATCCCTGGAGAGGCCACACGTTAAGAAATTAGAGCTGACACAGGAACTACCAGCTACCTGGAGGGATGGGGGCAGCCCCTGGAAGTAGGGATAGGCCCCGGGTAGCAGGGGCAGGCTGGACAGTGGGAGTTGGGAGGGTGTCATCCAAGGAAACTCTAGTTACCTGATTCCGTGCTACTCCAGAGTGGGGACCAGGTTTTCTTCATCACTATGTCCCCTGTGCATGGCACAAAAAAGTCACTCAACTATTCCTTTTCTTCTTGTCGAGGAACCTGGCTGTGATCCAGACCTCTCCTGTACCTGTTCTCACCTTGCTCTGTAATATTTGTTGGGGGACCCATTATTTTCCTTGCTGCCTTCATTCATCTCATCTGCTTTATCTTTCACAGTGTGTGTTCTTAGGCTGTGAGGTAAGAACACAGGTATGTTCTAGCCAAATGGCCCCACTGCTCCCAAACTCTTGGCGTGTCTGCCTGGAAGGATGTTGTCTTCCCCGCTGGCACAGCTATAGAAGGAATGCAGTCTAGGGGTCTCCCCAGCCAGAGAGATCAGGACTCAGGACTGGGGAGCAATGAAGTGGCAGGAGATGTCACCACCTGATTCCACTGACCTCCAGGCCAGAGCAAAGGCTGTGTCCAATTCACCTCTGAGCCCTGAGAGCAGAGGGTCTGCACACAGGAGGCCCTTAGTGAAAATGTGGGCCTGGGTTTGAACCTTTCTGTTTGGGTAGTGGAAGGGAAGCAGCTGCTGTTTTCAGAGAAATATCTTGGGGCATTACAGATTGTGAACAGTGAAGTGACAAATGCTCTAAGGAAGAATATTTTCCTCTCCAGCAGACATTACAAAAATGTTCTGCTGCAGTTTAATCACGAGCTCACCCACAGCAAACACCCCACAAATAATGTCTAGTTCAAGAGGCAGTGAGCTCCTCCCTCACCAGTTTGGGATTCAAAAATAGCAGTGCTAGGAGGAGAGAGCATGATGCTTAGGGGATGGGTGAGGGAAGAAATTAGGTGGCCTCCCTCACAAAGTTCACCCAGCACAGTCTCTCTGGAAAAGGCCAAGACACGGGAGCCACCTGGATGGACACAGATTCACGGGGCAAGACACTAAGGAGCAGCTCTTCTCTTTACAGAAGAGCCTCTCACCCAGCTTCCAGCCCTGGTCTTACTCATGAGAACTTGTAACCAAGTAGCCAGACTGCTCTAGGCCTCAAATAAAATGAAGAGAAAAAGAACAGCCCTCTCTCCTTCAGAAGGTTGTTTATAAAGAAGGAAAAGGGGAAGATGAGACAGGGTGTGGGACCGCCTTGAAAGTTCAAAGCAGCAACTGCTCATTGTCCGAGGCACTGCTGGATGACACGGGGGTGGGTCACAGGAAATCATATTTAGAAAGCATTTTCACTCTGAATTAAACAGTCTTGCAAAAGCCCTGTGAGCTTTTTACTGGTGGTTGCATTTTACAGATGGGAAACTCGAGGTTCAGAGATGCTGACTGAAGTGCCCAAACTCACAAAACAGGATTAAGAAATGATGTTGGGGCAGGAGGGACACAGAAACTGACACTTACTGAACATCTACTATATGGAGCCCCGAGACTAAGTATTTTGTTCACACAATTCATCTCATCTTCCAAACATCCAAAACAATGAGGCATGTATTTTCCCCAATTTACAAATGAGGCTTTTGAAACTCAGATTCTGTAGTTGACAGAACTGAGAAGCAAAACCAGGAATGTCCAACTTCAACCCAGTTCATCCCGCTTTCTAGCACAGCATAGCTGGGACGGTGTGGCATGTGGATGAAGCCAGTGTGAACGGACCCAGTGCTCTGAGCATAACAGTGACCCCTTCTTCATGGTTGCACTTGGAACTTGTGATCCTCTACTCGGGCTAAGTTGAAATGTACCTAAGAAATCACTTTCTAAATAATTAATGTTAGAAATGAGTTGTGGGGAAGGGTGTGCAAACGGTTTAAAATATTAACTCTTTTGCGACTCCCCTATGTAACTTAAAAGTAACTGCTTGCCACAAATTAGTAGTTTGATTAAAGTTTTTCTTATATCGGTATCCAAGAAGGTCCCAGAAGGTTGCCACTTGGCATTGCTTGGTTAGCAGTGAATCCAACCGAGAGTGATCTTTAGGTTTTAAAAGTCCTTATGTAGCCAATGTGGTATAATGGAGAGAACATCACCGAGAGACATGGGAGCCAGAGTGCCCGGCCTCAGATCCCACTTCTCCCACTTTCCAGCAGACAAGTTAACTAAACTCCCTAAGCCTCAGTTCCCTTATCCATAAAATGGAGCTAATAATAGTCTCTTCCTCATAACTTGTGGGCAGGATTAAATGACTTCAATACAGGTAAGGCCTTTACAATGGTGCCTAACATGTGGTAAGGTAATTGGTAAGTATTAACTATTATTCTTTCTTGTTCAAGTCTAGAAATTTAGGTGATTCATTTACCTTCTGTGAGCATTGCCTCCCTTACCTGTAAGATGGGAATCACAATTATGCTCATCTTAGAAACTCACTGTAAAGTCAAATGAAACATTTGTCAATGTGCTACACAAGTATAAGGCAAGGTTATTTTCCAGTCTTTTCTTCTTGGGAGAGAAGTCTGAGCCAAAACCGTGACCTGTCTAACCAGTTCCTAGCTCCTCAGTTACTTCCCAAATAGCAGTTCTCTGGTCTATTGTCACTTTAGCCAGACTCTCACTTGGGCCCAAGTCAGACACTGGTCACTGTGTCCCCCAAGCAGGAGACAGCTATCAAACTCGCCACATGGTCTTCTCACTGTCCTCCATCTCAACCTAAGTGAAGCAGCAAGCAGCCCCCCACCCTTCCCCATGGCAAATTCACAGTTGTCTCCAGAAACCCTCCTCACAAGATCTCTACACCACCTTCATACCCAACATGCATAAGGTTAAGAACTGTGTAAGCAGTTCCCAGAAACCTGGACCGTAGCATCCCTCATGGAAACTCCAACTTTGACACGCTGTTACACTGAGATCTGCCCTAGCCATAAAGGTATCCTGTAGCATGTTCCACACTGAAAGGGACAACAACATCAAGAGTGAGAGCTGCATGGTAGCCTAGCACAAACTTTATTTTTTTACATTCAGGCCTGTTTTGTCAAAGATTTCTCTTCAGTTTAGTTTCCTTCCGATATAGTTTGCCATTGGAGAACATGATTTCTTTTTACCCAGACGCAGTATGTGTAGACGTTAATTATTGGGCCTGGATTAGGAATCTTACCCTGTGACTGATACATTCTGTATGACAGCAGGGAAGGAATTCAGAGTCTCTTACCTTACTGTCCAGGTTTTAATCTAAAGGGGGTCATCCTGAAATGCCTGAAGATACTGTAGAAATCAAACCAAAGTTCACTTAACACAGGGTGCCCTTTCACAAATGTGGTTCTGATATCCTGTAAATGTTCTGATTTATATCATGGTAGAGGAATGCAGGGTGCTGACTAGTAGAATACTCTGCCTAAGAGAGTTAGCCAACCATGTCCTAAATGCTAACAGGACATTCAGACAATTAGCATAAATCAGTGAAAGTATTTTAGCTTCTAGCAGAGCTTCCAAGGTTGAACTAGGAAACACCAAACTCAATAGATAGTCTGCAATAAAGGAGGAGTCCAAGGTCAATGTGTTTGGGGAAAGCCAGCATACCATTTCCTTCTCTTGGGCATTTATAATGAATAATACCGTGGTAAATCCTCTGAGAACCCTGTAGGAAAGAACCTGCTTAACTTTATTAATCTAGCATTTCCCAGACTTATTTGACCACTGTAGCCTTTCATGTGTAAACAAAGGATTTATACCCTCTGGAAATAGTGTTTCTAGAGAAATACTCAAAGTTTCGAAGTTGGAAGGCATCTTAGAGGTCACAGAGTTCTACTCTCCCATCCAACTCTGCACCCAATTCTAATGTGTGGGTTTTTCCCCTCATACATTCAAGCAATTCTCAGACACCAGCTGGGTGTCCTACCATTCAACTCAATTCTGATGGTATCTACCTGGAGAGAGCATCAGATCCCACAGATTAAGGGCTCTATCCTACAAGACTACCCCCTCTTCAGACACTAATTGTAAGTCCAGGTTGTCGCCTGTGTTCTGACCAACCAGCTATAGACCGGAGGTTGCAATGACCCCTCCTTTGCTCGGTTAATTTGCTAGAGTGGCTCACAGAACTCAGAGAAACATTTTGCTTACTAGATTACTGGTTTACTGTAAACGAACATAACGTAAGAACAGCCAGATGGAAGAGATGCATAGGGCAAGGTATGGGGAAAGGGTTCAGGCTTCCATGCCATCTCCAAACCCACAACTCTCCCCAAATCTCCACATGTTTGCCGACCCAGAAGTTCTGTGCCATAAAGGGGGATGAAACCAAATATATATTTCTTCTTATAAATCACAATATCATACCCCTCATGAAGAAAGCTTTCCACACAGTTAGTTGGACACACTTCCAGAGTCAGGGAACCAAGTGCTTAGCAGTACAATCCATTCCTCTCTTGGGCAACTTTCACAATGAATAAGAATCAGTCATTATCTAAGCCAGATAGTGGTGAGAGTGCAAACGTCAGAGGCAGAAGGATGTGGATTCAACCTCTAGCTCTGCCCTCCTAATGTGTGGCTTTGTGAGTTACTGGACCTCTCTCGGCTAAGCCTCCTCCACTCTGATATGAGGATGCTAATGATACCTGTCTCCTAAGGTGGAGGAGAGAAATAAATAAAACAATCAATGTTAAGTGCTTGGTGCGGTGCCTAGTGCATAGGAAGTGTTCAATAAATGTTGACCATTATTATTATTAATCCTATACCTACTTTCCAGAGCAGGACAGCACAAATCTATTACCATTTCCACCTGGCAGCCCTTCAGAACTGCAGGCTTCTCTTCCCAAGCAAAATATCCTATGCGTTGAACAATAGGGTCTTAATTCCTCACTCCAACAGTGAAAAAAGAATATAAACTGAACTTACATCCCAAAGCAAGTTTATTTATAAAGTAGATGCACATACAATTGCAGTATTAATGTGTGCATTACAAAATATACACAAAAAAGTTTAAAATTTGAAATAAAGATGAATAAATAATATGCTTTTATGTTTACATCTTGTCTTATTATATACCTTTTTATACAGCACAAAAAGCCTATTTTGTTTTCACTAAATGTATTATAACAACATTTTAAAGCAAACAATGTCATAAGATGTGCTTTTTTTTTTTTTTAATCTTTAGTGTAACACTTAGAAAAGCAATTCACAGGTCATATCAATACTAGATTTCAACAGCTGTCAAAGCTGAGAACAAAACTTCACTAAAATAAGTAGGTGCAGTGGAAAAGAAGCCTATTAGCACATTCTCTGAGTCATTATACTTAGCATTCAATCCTATACTTTTATGCAAATATTTTTATGAAATTCAGCTAGTAAATTTTCTTCCCTAATGTCAATCAGATGTTCTTACAAACTACTTGGAAGATGTTGCATTTTTATATACTAATGAAAGTGTTCAAAACCCAGTGAAAAAACTCAGGTTAGAAAGTTGTATTTCCTTGTTTTTAAAATATGAGAGTTTTCATAAGTGATCATGTGCATCATTTTCAGAAATAACCATTCTCACACTTTTTTTCCCATATGCTCTCTCCATAGCATAGATTTCTTTCAAATACTGTTGTCTTCTTCCTCATTATTAATACATCAGCTTTCCCTTAAAGAGACAAATCAAATGTGTCTAATTTGAAAATATCTGCTTTATAGCATATTTCTGACAGCCATTTGCATCACAGAAAAGGTCAACTAATTTGGATCACTTGTATTTTTCGTAAAAAAATACGTAAGTCATCTTCAATTTGTCAGCTCTTTGTAGCAGTCTTCCTTGAGATGACCAACAAACCTCTAGGGGATAGTATGGATCAGGACCCAGAGACTAAACAGAATCCAACACGTAAGAAGGTTGGTCCAGGCACGTTTGTCAGAAGAAGCAGAGATAGGGGGCAGGAGAAATCTGGGAAACTTAGCTGTGGCTTCCAGTGGTCGCAACAGGGCACAAGGAGCCTTGGGCAGCAGATAACTGACCAGGCTGCTCAGGCATCATTCTCACAGGGGGACAACAGGGACCTGGACATGGAAACAGCACTTCAGTACCCAAGAGAACTGATAAAAAGTAAGACATGGCCCAGGTCCTAGGGGAACTAGGAAATTAGACAGGGCCTAAGTTACAGCAACTAGAATACAAGGCTGGAGCATGACCAATAACAGTGCCTGGACATGGTGCTAAGGTTTCCTGTAAAGTAAATCATTTCCCTGGGTAAGAGATGAAGGATCTGAATCCTAGAGACTTCAACTAATCCCTTAAGGCCATTTATCCTAAAAAGTGGTACAGCAGGACTTGAACCCAGATCCCCTAGCACCAGAGCTGCTAGTTTTGAAGCCATGCTATGTGCCCTGTCTGAGACGAGGACCAGAGCCCAGTTGTTAAACTAGGATTTTAGGTCAAAACAGAATCTGCAGCCAGGCTAATAGGGCTGAGCTCTTCAAAATCCTGCCTCATTGGGCTCATTAAATTCCCCCTGATTGCTAAGGAGTCTGGTTTCCATGGAGACTAAGGCAAGTTTGAACTGAATATGAGTTCAATAGTCCCAGTTTTGAAGGCATGAGACTGGGGAGGCAGGAAACCAGGTTTTCCTACTGTCTCCTGTAATTCCTTACACAAAGTCATTTTATAGAAAGAGAAACTGAGGCTGTGAAAAGGTAAACACACTGCTCAGTATTCTCCAGCTAGTGAGAGGGAAGGCACTCAAATCCAGGGTCCCTAATCTTAAATCTAAGGCCCTTCTCATTGTACCACAGCTTCTTACACACACTCCCACCTAACGCCAAGATCCTGTGATTCTACACCTAACCAAATCTTCATTTAATGATTCCAAAAGTACATCTTAGCATCTTTTATAATGGTGTATGTAGAGACGCAAATTCCCAGTCAAAAAGGACCTGTAGTTTATAGAAATCTCAATATCAGTGAGCCTCATAAGGTAAGGAGTCTTTTCATATGTTAATTAAGCATAGTCTCCTCTTCTTCATATCCATCATTGGATAACTAACTTCTCCCAAACTGGTCAGGAGCAAGGAGTTCATTTTATCTGGGAGACTAAAAAATTTAATTTAAAATGTAAAAAAATAAAAAAAGATTCAAATTAGGTGTGAACAAATTCTATATCATGGGAAACCAATTAGAGGGTAGAAAAAGGAGTTCAAATTCAAACCCTCAGCCTTGGCTTCTAGGAAATGTGATTTGGGAAAAATGATAGACCCCTAACCTGTATACACAACTGGCAGCATCGCCTCCCTAAATCAAATTTGCCTAAAGCATCTCAATGGGCCATCGAGATCATGGTGTGAAAACAAATTAATGAGAGCTGGTTCACACAGTCTCAGAATTGATCATCCCCTGCCATGTGGATTTTGGGTGGAATAGAGAAAAGAATTAAATTCTTGGTTAGCTTGTGTCACAGAGAGAGACGTCTTGTTCTTCCTGACTTTTCTCAGTTAAGTGGGTTACATAGTAGGTTCTCAATAACCACCCACTCTTTTGTCCTGACCATTACTATGAAGTGCCAGGGTTATGAGATGGTGAAAATATGAGCCACCTCTGCTTAGGGAGTCCCTAAGTCTTCTTATTTCCCCTTTCAGCACCCAAAAGTGGTTTCCAATCACTTACCCATCAAGTCTACACTTCTCAACCTATTTTTAAAGGTTCTTGAGATATTGCCTTCTCCTTCCCTTTCAGTTCTGTCTTCCTCTGTGCCCCACCTCCCACACCCCTCCTGTGGTCTAGCTACATCCACTCACTTCTCTGGTTCAGGCTGGTAAGCTCTATACTCTCTCAGAAATCTGGTTTGCTCTCCTTTCTACAAGAATTCCTCAATGACTATTCCAACCCACACTGCTCTCCCCTTCTCTGAACTCTTAGGACACTCACAGTCAGTAACATACAGTTTAGCATTAGATTAGTCTGAGTATTTCATCTGTACTAGTCCTAACTCCTCAATTCACATGCAAGCTCCCTAAAGACAGGGCATGGTCTTTGGCATCTTCTGTTGGAAGGGATGAAGGTTAAATGGAAGGAAGGCATATAGTTCAATGCAACACAAGTAAGCACACACACTGTTAATTTAAAAAAAAACAACCCACCAGGACTCTTGAAGATTAATGAAAGCACGAATGATGTTTAGGACAATGAGCCTTAGAACTGTGAGACCACTTGTTCATGAAAGGCAAGTAGATTATCTTGTTAGGTGGCAAGACATGGTGGGACTGGTTCCCAGCAATTGAAGGGACGTCACTAAGTTCATCCTGACAGGAGAGGTGACCATTTTCATTATTGTAACCTGAAGATTAGGGAGAGTCAGGCTTGAAAAGTGTTAACACCTGCTCCGAATGTGAAACTGGCTGTTGAGAGGGGAGAACTGTGAGCCAGTTACCTTTCTTTAGAAAATCCATTTGCAGAACTTAAATTTGCTGACATTTTAGCCTCAGGCCTTTGACTGTTTTTTTAAGACAAACTGCAGTTGAGTGAATCAAAATAATTTTGCAGCAAAGCGTCATTTGACCAAAGTAAACCCATTGAGACATAGAGCTCCTAGCTGATTACCCACTTCCAGCCTCCATCAGACATGAATTTATTGATCAAAGGGGAAAAACGAATTGAGAACTAAGTGTTCATCCAAACTCCATTTCCTGAGTTATCTTGAGGTTATTGAGAGTCTCAGCTACAGAGTTATCACCAATAATCCATCTCACTAGACGGTCACTAGATCTTTTTAAGTGTCGTAAGCTCAGCACTACTGGAATAATTTTAGCCATTTTTGTTGTGTGTTTTCTCTTCTATAAAGATCAAAGATTTTGATGGGCATCTATAGACATTTACAGATATCCCATAAGTATAGTGGCTTTGGGAGCTCACGCTATTACATTAAATAATGTACTTGTAGCATTCTCACTGACAATCATGACTTCTTCCCTCCTCCTTCAATTGTACAAATTTCTTACTCATTCACTAAGAGAGAGAGCCAGATTGCTATCCATCTAACGTCAAATCAGTTAGATGTGATGAACACAGGTAGTGAATGATTCCTTTTTTGTGCTCATCTCTTGACAACACATAGCACATTGTCTGGCCTGATAAACATCAAGTACATTGTACGTGCCAACCACTGTGCCAACACTGAGTTTTCAGGAAATATGTGATTTTTGCTCTCATGCCATTCACAACTTGTTGGAAAGACAGACACTGAACAAATAAACACAAAATAATATATAGTTCAGAAGTTTGATGAGTGCTAAAAAGGATATGAGTATACTGAGAATAAATTGGGTCCTTAATTTAGATTGGTAGTCAGGGAGCTCTTCTCTGAAGAACGACATTTGTAACTGAACCCTGAAGGATGAGCTGAGTCAGCCAAGAGAGGAGTGGGTGGCGAGCCTTCTAGAGAGAGCATGTGCAAATGCCTGGAGACAGGGAAGAACTTAGTGTATCTGAGGAAATGAGAGAAAGCCACTGGTGCTGAAGTGTACTGGGTGAACAGCAGGATCTCAGTGAAAAAGTAGGCAGTAAGGAGTATAAATCTCACTATGGAAAAGAGCTAAAGAAAAGCAGAGGACTAAAGCAATCTGCTTTACATTTTTCAGAAGAATGCTCTGTGTGCTGTATAGAGAATGGGTAAGAAAAGGACAAGATTAAATGTGTGGAAAGCAGGAGACAATCGCAGAAATCTAGAGGAAAGATGATGACGGCTTGTTCTAGAATGGTGTTAGTAGAGATGGAAGAAATTGTAGGAAGTCAAGAAATATTTTGGAAATGGAATCTAACAGGACTTTGAGATGAATTGGATGTTAGGGAGTGAAGGCAAAGAAGCCAAGTTTAACTGTCACATTTCTAACAAAAAATCAACAGATGGGAGTGCTATTTATAAGGAAGAATTGAGGAGGAGGAGTTTGGGGGAAGTGATGGGGTGGAGAACAAGTTTAGTTTGCTACATCAATGAGACATTCAGAAGGAGAGGTGAAGTAAACTTTAATTAGCAATAGATTAGAGAGGTCAAAAGTCAAGTATGATTCTAGGAACTCTCCCCATATTGATAGCATGCAAAGCCATGGGAAACGAGATCTGCCAAGCAAGATGATAGAGAAAAAGACAAAAGACACAGAACAGATAGAGGAGGGGGAGTCAACAGAACTAAAAAGGAGTAACAAAGAAAGAGGGGGAATAACAGATGAGGGTAATGGGACAAAAACAAATAGAAGAATGAGTCTGGCGAAGAGTGCTGAATTCTCCTGAGAGGTCTAAAATATGAGAATTTAAATTGCTAATTAGATTTATTAGTTGTGGGTTGGTAACTTGGGGGTATGACAAAAGCAGTTTTTGTGGAGAATTGGAGCAGGCTGAAGATGAAAGGGATAAGAAAAGGAAGACAGCATACGCAGACAACACTTTCTAGAAATGTTACTGTAAAAGACAAAAGAGAAACAGGCCTGGGCTACAACTGGAGGCAGATTTGAAGTAAAAGGAGATAGTAACCATCACTGAATCTATGTAAAATGTGAAATTCAGTGCAAGTTAGTATCCATCTTAGCCTAGATTCTCCAAAATATGTCTGAGCAAGAACTTACATGCAAGCAGTTTATTTTTACATCCAAACTCAAAGAAAGAGATTGGATGACTAAGAAGAAGAGAAAAGGAAAGAGAGAAAGCCAACTCAAGAATGTATTGTCAGCTGATCACACCAGGAAATTGGGGCT
The DNA here is from genome assembly GCF_021613505.1 of Equus quagga. Classification (NCBI taxonomy): domain Eukaryota; kingdom Metazoa; phylum Chordata; class Mammalia; order Perissodactyla; family Equidae; genus Equus; species Equus quagga. Next base: position 98,550,623 of record NC_060271.1, read on the forward strand.
CAATTATGCTAGAGCCTAAGATGTCATTTAGAATATATCCAGAATTGTCCACTCAAGGAATGAAAGAGAGAAGTTCACTACCAGTCAAGAGTTGCCGTATGAGGTGCTAACTCCCTTGCACTTCCCAATTTGCACATGCCTCAGAATGGCTGAGCAGATTCCTATTAATGTTCCACTCAGAGGTGGTACAGAAATCCAGAACAGAAAATGAGAAACACCCAGGATAGCTGAGGCCAGTGTCTGCCAAGTTAAATCTGTATGTAGCTGGTTACTATGGTAACAGCTAGAGTTAAGGATGGACCAAGAGGATGTGAAGCAAGGCACAGAGGTTTCTGATACAATGTCTACCTTGATATTCATGCACTCCACATCCTTTCCAGTCTGGAGAGATGAAGTGGCTTGTGTCTCGTTCATGCCAGAGTTGGCATGCAGGTTCTCCTGATTCCTGAACTCCAGACCTCCCTGTATCTGTTTAAGACTCATTACTCCAAGTAACAGTAATACCTGACAAGTAAATTAACTAAATAAGGGTTTTGATACATTCTTGGTGACAGAAGTAAGAAATGTTTTAGAAACATCAGCCAATTAACCCAATATTTTTTGAGCACATACTGCATTCCAAATCTGCACACAGTAGTATAGATTGTCAGAGAATATTAAATATGGTCCTTGCTTTGATTCCTTATTAAGGGAGGACTGCATAGACACATGGGAAGAGATCTAAAAATAGTAGAAGGCTGGATATGATTAAATAACAAATGTGGAACAGGACTGTATCAAGCTAGTAGAAATTTAGCTATGGCAATGAGTGGAATCTCAGAGGTTATGGAGAGCAATCATGAAAGCTATTTGTTTTGGTAGAAACTTCAAACTCCAAATGTTAACAGAAGCTGCTACCTCTGGGTAGTGAAACTAGAGGTGATTTTCACTTTCTCCTGTAGATGTTTCCATATTTTTCATAAGTCTCACAATAAACATGTATTACTTATTTTCAAAGAATATTTTTTTTAAAATAACCAAAGGATGGAGAACAACTAGAACTCTCACTCAGTGCTGGTAGGAATGCGAAATGGTACAACCACTTCAGAAAACAGTTTGGCAGTTTCTAATAAAGTTAAACATACATTTACTGTAAGACTCAGCAATCCCACTCATAGACATTTACCCAAAAATAACAAAAATGTCTTCTCTCTCACATACACACACACACACACTGTACACAAATGTTTAAAGCAGGTTTTTTTAGAATCACAAAACTAGAAACAAACTACAGGTCCTTCAAGTGGTGAATGGATAAATAAACTGTAGTACATCCATGGAATGGAATACTACTCAGCAACAAAAACCAATGGACTACTGATACACATAACAACATGGAGGAATCTCACATGCATTATACTGTGTGAAAGAAGCTAGATTCAAGAAGTTGCATAATACATGATTGCACTGATATGACACTTTAGAAAAGGCAAAATTATAGAGACAAACTGATTAGTGGTTGCTAGGGATGGAGGCAGGAGAGATTAACTACAATGGGACAACACAGTGGAGTGTGGAGGGTGATGGAACTGTTTTATATCTTGAACATGGTGGTGGTTACACAGCTGTATGTGTCTTAACTCAGATCTTTACACCAAACCGAGTTAATTTTTCTGTGTGTAGATTTTTAGAAGTAAATAACACAACAAATCCTCAAAAAAAGAACTTTAACAGCCCCTTCCCCCAAATAAAAAACAGAGAGAGACCACCTCAAGGGCTGTTGAAGTTATCAAAAGAAGAATTGACCAAGATGGGTTCTATGTGGATCATTGGGAACCAAGAGTGAACAAAACATCTAAGAACCATTACAGAGAACCCCTAGGCAGAATTCACTGACTTCCTGAGTATAGAAGCAGGGAACAAGACATCAAAGTCTACTCAAGAATCATAAACCCAAAAAAAGGGAAATTGGAGTGGGGAGATGTTGAAAGGATTCTGAGTAACTCATAAGAGTGAAGGAAATACTGAAGAACAGTGTCAGACAACTCTCGTGTGCCACTTGAAAACCTTCACCCCTGCTGTGGCAGCCAGTTTCTTAATGCAGGTGTAACTGGACAGCACACAGTCTGGCTTCATATACCTCCCATTACCTGTCTGGGGCTTCTTCTACACCGCTGTAAGAGATGCCCAGCAGGAACTCACTGGGTACTCAAAAGCGTGCAAGCCAAAAGTGGGGAGTTAATACCATGTGGACACATTTGACCAATAGGAAATAGTCATTTGTGGATAAATGCTTCCCCTTCTCCCCCATTCCAAGCAACAGTTGTAAGATCCATTTTGAAAATCTCCTAAATCAAGCCCTTGGCATTAAGGACTAACACCAGTGGTGGCGGCCAACTCAATAACTCATCCTTGTATTGATTATCTTTCCTCCATCCCTGTTTCATTTCCCCTGTCAAAACTCTCTGAACTACTCATATTATCAAATACACTACCCATGGGCCAGACTTCATTTCAGGCTCTGCATCCTGGGAAACCCAGGCCAAGACAAGCAGGCATTGAGAAGGATCCAATGTAGCTCTGGAAGTTTCAGCAGCAGAAATTTATGGACCATCTCTTAAGGGTAATGGCATCAGTGGACTCAGCTCTAACCAACCTCCAACCACTTCCCAGGAGTGAGTCTGGCACAGCTTAGGTCACATGTATATTCTGGAGTCAAAGGGCATGGAATATCATGCTCTATCTCACAGAATCACTTGGAGTGGGGAAGGGGCAATTCTCCAAAGAGAATGAGGAGGTTGGAAACAGGAGGCGATGTAAGAAAATTTTGTTATCTAATTGCAAGTTACTTTTGGATCGTGTTAACATATCTTTAAAGAAAAAAGTGCATTGTGGCATACTAGCCCCTTTGTGCCTGAAGTGTAAGTATTTTTCGTGTAAAGAATCAACAGCTTACTAGAACCTGGTTAAAGCCTTAAAACAGAAAACATAAACATGATTCGGGCATATTATGGGATTTTCTGGTAGGTTTTTCTGATAGCTCAAAACTAATGTTTTGAATTTGGAAAGCTTATACTCTAGCAATTGCTAAAATAGCCAGCTTCATTTTTTCTCACTCTCATTTTGTCTCTCTCTAGGTTAATTTCCAACACAGGTATTAAGCACTTGCCAGCTGTTCACAAGATTCAATCTCTCCAAAAGGTTCTACTGTAAGTTTCTCCTCGAGGGGTTACCAACTCTTCCCTCACAGCTGTCTTGCCCAACAGGCTGTGGACCTGTAATATGCATTGCTTAGTCTACATCCTCCAAATGTGTTGCTCTGGGTGAGCAGAGGTAGGAAGGTAAATAGCAAGTGTCCTTGGTTTTACCTGAAGGCCAGCTGATCTCAGTTTGGAGGAAGTCAGCAGGCTCCTCAATAAGACAGTTGTCAACAGAGCCAGCTTGTAGCAAATCAAGGTCTCTCCTGTCTTCACTCTTTAAAGCCTTAAATACCTTCTCCCTGCAACTCCCTCTGCCTTTCACCATCCTCTCCTCTTCCCTCCAGAATTCCCATGTTGCCCTAGGCATAAAGAAACCATCCAACGAATTTACACTATGTAACTGATATAATGTATTTTGCCTTTTCCCAAGGCATCTGTATTTTGAAAGAGGAAGGGAAAAGGCAATGTACAATGGAAAGTTTATTTTCAATAGTGAAATTGTAAGAATCTGGACAGACCCAAAAGGAAATGGTAGGGAAGGGGTGTAAGGAGCTAAAAAAAAAAGAGGGAAAGAAGAGGGAGAGAGGGAGGGAGAGAGAGAGTTGGAGAATCTCCTGGAATTTTTCAAATTGTTCTAAGCAGTTTACTTCCACATTTATATGTTAGATCAGAGCCAGCAAGGATGCTTGATGGGAGGATGGGAGACAAAGAGGAAAATGAGACTTTCTCAACTCTTTCATTTAAGGAGAGAGAAATCAATGATTACATTTTTCTGTGACCCAAAGAGAACAGAAGGAGGGAAACTAGCTGTAAGAAGGAGATTGAGATGGGAGGAAGATGAAGGCCCAGTGGAGGTGAATGGAGACGTTTGGTATGGAGACGAAAGGTCAGCTTACTTGTCACTGTCATATTGAGCAGACACCAACTGGGGAGGCAATGATAATAAATGAGTATGTTAGAACCTTAACACACAGAAATTAGCTGAGAAAACTTTCAGAGAGAAAAAAGACTGCACGTCTGTAATCACATTTTTAAGAACTGATATACTAAACATAAATTAGATGTCATTTATTTCCCAAACTTTGGACTCATCATCCTTCAGAGCACTAACTCTTCAGATCTTACCTCAGCTAAAGAGCACATCCTGCCAAGTGAACTAAATGTGGGAAGGTAACATGAGTGGAGCTGACTTAAATACCTAATTTGTCTGTACTTTCTTCCAGAGACATTCAAGATAATATAAACATCCACATAGTTGAAAGAAATTCTTTCATGGGGCTGAGTTTTGAAAGTATGATTCTGTAAGTAAAGAAAAAAAACCCAGTGGAGTAACATTTGGTTTTTCTTTTAATGATCTCTTTCTCATAACCGGATGCTCCTTTTTTGTTTGGGTAACTTTGGCATTTCACCATTTAAATTTCTCTCTGGTTCTGTGTTTTTCTCTCATTTCCCATCTTTAAATTTCAGAATCACAACATGGAGTCATGTTAATAATTTATGAATCTGTGGTGCGATTCAAGTATTTAAAATTGCTCTTTGAATGATGGTCTCCTGTGATGCAACATCTGTTCCGAAGGACAGAATAACTCATGCATCAATAAAGCTAGTTATTGCCTGGCAATGCCTTTGTTGCCCAAAGAAAAAGACAAGGAAGGAGGCTGAATCAAGAAGATATGGATATTCCCTCATAACTATGCCAAGCAGCTCCTCTTCAGCCCCATGCTGTGCAGAAGATGACTTCTCATTTTCTTGGAACAATCACATTTTTTAATGAGCTTGAGTTACTCCCTCTGACTTTTGGGAAAGTTTTTAAATGCACTTTGTGTTGTTAATAAACTACATTCTAACCTTTTGTGCCAGTAGCCTGCATGGCAGTTTACCCACTTCCCAAGGTTGCCAAGAAATAGGGCACTAGGGATTACCCAAGTGTCTGTGGGATCCGCAGAAGTTAGATGAACAGAATGACATTTGGGGAACCAGTAATCGCAATTACATCTGTAAGGAAAGCATTTTATCTTTCTTTTACACAAATTATTGTTTTTAAAAAACATACAAGAGTTTGTGTGTGTGCATGGGTGAGTGTGTTTAATATGCCAATATGTACAAAAGGTTAAGTTCCAGTCCAGAAAGGATTTTAGTCCTTTTCAAAGCAATAATATGATTCAGAGATCCAGCTGGACAAAAAAAAAAAAGAGAGAGAGAGAAATAGTAGACAGAAAGGAGAACATTTTGAAGAATAAAGCTAAGCACAGTATTTGATGTAAATTAATTACAGAGAACAATAGAAAAGGTTTGAAAGAGACCAGCTGAGGAATTGGATGTGTGAAGGGAAAAATCAAATCAAAGGCATGTATTCAGAGTACACAGTTTAATAACAAAAGTTATAGGTAATATCCAATCCTTTCACTCAATATGCTCACGATACTTGGAATTTGTGTGTCGGAATGAGTTGATGGGAGTGTAGGAAATATGAGAGAATGGGAAAGCAAAAATAATTAAAATATGAACAGAAGGAAATGTATGCAAAACAAAAGCAATTATTCTAAGAGTAAAGCAGGAGTAATTTATTCTGACTGGCCTGTGATGTGAGGGTTGAATGAAGAGTTCAGTGAAGGAAAGAAGGCTGAGCGAGGAGCTTGTGTCTAAGCTGGGCTGTAGAAGATGAGTGGGGTTTAGCCAGACCACCAGCAAAGGACAAGCCAAGAACACAGAATCATCGAGGCCGAGAAGGTTGGGGGGAAAAAAAGAAAAGGTAAAAGGAGCCTTTGGAAAATAGTGAGTACTTGAGTAATAGTGAGTACCTGAGTAATACCAGCCTAGTGGGTTGTAGCATAAACACAATAGTAAAAGGATTTCTGGGCTATATCATGGAGGGAGAATATTAGTGATAAATGTAATCAGTTGTGCCTGGATGTTTGTGCTTCTTTAAACTTTGCTGTAAACATTCTTAAATATAGTGATTCAAAATTACTATTGACACACAGCTTTCTTGCCCAGACCATAAGACAGAAGACAAGGCATCCTCACCTTCCGAGTCTTACCTCTCCCCAAGTGGAGGCAAAGAACTGAGCAAATAAGAAGTTACGATGGAGGCTTGTAAACCCAAACCTGCAAAAGAAATGTGCAGATCACAGCCTCTCTTTGCTGACTCCTCTTCACGGACTCTGCGCGGTTCCCCAGCATTTGGAACAGACTCTCCTAGCAAGGAGACTTTTCTCAGAGTCAACACTCCTCAGACACGTCTCTAAAGGATAAATTCACATTTCTTTGAACAAAATCTATTTTTCTTAACCTCAGATGGTCCTTAGTCCTTAGATAAGAGAATCAGAAGATCCATACTCAGCACAGCTTAAGACTTCAATTGTTCTTAGTCTGGGTGCTGTGTCTGGATGCAGGGGCACATTCTCCTACTAGGGACATCCAAGTGCACTCAGAAACAACAGCATGGCAAATGGCACTGATGCCTGAAAAGTTCTTTAAGCATTGGCATTTTTCAAAATCCTGAGGCCTTGTTCTAAAAATATAGACATTAAAAAAACAAAAAACAGCTCAACAAATGAAGGATTATCAGACACTTGGCTAGTGACTCAGAGTAAAATGAGCAATAAAAACCCACCCTGTGGAAGCCTCTGAGCCCTTCCCCACACCCACCCTGCCCCTGCAACCAGAGGGTGTGAATGGGGAAAGCAACTAGCTATGGCCGACTAGCAGAGTGGCTGAATTCAGAAAAAATAAAATGAAGTTACATGCGTGCCAGCTCCCAGCACACCCTGGCCACAGGAGAGGCTCACTTCATGTGCATTTCCTGCCTTCTTCAGTAGGCTTCCATCTCACTTGCCTGCCCCTCAGTGAGCTCTAATGGGCCAGGTCCCCCCAGCATCTTCCCTCTTTCAGCTGAGTGCAGACTCTGGTCTGGAGCCTCCTGAGCCTCTACTGAGTGAACGCACTAGGAACACAAAAAGATTAAGGAAAACTATGATCCAGTTATCTTTAGCTAATGCTCTACCCAGGTTGTCATCATCATCAGCTTTTAAAGCCAGCACTACCTCTCCTAAAAGACTAAGAGTGTACTTAATAAACGTCGGCTTCTCCTTGTTGGCCGTCTGAGAGTCCTACATCCTAATGTAAACCCCAGCGCAGGAGTCATGGACATAATTTGTTTTTTGTATGATGATCCATTGTTAACATCCAAAAATATACCCCTCTCCCTATAAGATGGTGTCTGTTGATTGAGAAAATCCATAAGGACAAAGGACTAGTTTGAATACAATAATTCTTTTAAATTAGTCTGTATATTTTTTAATCATGGCAACATCTATTTGCAGGACATATGTGTGCAGAAAATATTAATTATGTAGTCTACAGAAAAATAGATGGAACCCATTTGAACTTACACACTCCTTGTGTTAGATTAAGGGTCAGGCAAATACAGACCAAGGGCCAAATGGGCCCATGTGCTAGGACTGGTTTTTACAGTGAACATTTTAATGACAGAGAACACTAACATTGAACCTAAATTAAGCAAAATGTTATCCCCCCTCCCCAAGAAAAAAATTCCATTCTTTACAATAGACCTATATTACAATAAAAAAATGCACTCAATTATTACTATTACATTTTAAATTTGGTCAATAAAAAATCTGTAAAAATTGTTTTATAAGTACCTATATAAAGTACATATGTGGTATCCTCTATTTTGTCTCTGGCCCACAAAACCTAAAATTGACTCTCCAGCCCTTTACAGAAAAAGTTAGCTGACCACTGTGTTTGTTCCAAACCCCCAGGGATGAACATCCCACAGGTTAGGGGAAGCTGCTCCAGTAACTCTCACTACATGGGGACAGGCTGACAAGTCAGTCAAGAGGCTGGATGTGCCTGGGACAGGCTTCCTCATGGGTAGGTGCCTGGTAGGTGGGACAGGTGGCGCAGAGCCACCTCTTGACCCCCAGAACCCACCAATTGGTTGCTAATGTTTTAAAAGGTTTACCTTGCTCTTGTCTGGAGTTCTTAGCTAAACTGGCTTTTGGGAGGAAGAAAACACACAGAGTTGTTCTCCTGTGATTTAAAGCATTTTCTAGCTACCCACTGCAGTCCAGGAAATAGAGTCCTGACCACACAGGAGCTTCTCCGGGCAGCTTTTTGAAGAGTCTTATTTGTAAACCCACGGAGCCTGACAAGGACAGAACCTGACAGCAAATCAAGAGGGAGTGGTCAGAGGCTCTCCGGACTAAGCTGTCTGACCTTGGATTTCCGTCTGTTTTCAGATCCATCCAGGAGCACAGCAATGAAGAGCTGTCGGCCAAAGGTGTCCTTGGGCTCCCCTGTCCAGGCAGACCTGCTCACTGACCCTCTTTGCACAATCAGGATCACTGTTCCACACGCACCCCCACCCCCAGAGTCTCCTCCCACCCCACTCACACCACCTCGCCCTGCCACAGCCCACAGTCTCTCTAACTGATTTCTCTGCCTTACTTAACCCAGAGCCACCTCCACAAACCTCCAATAACCAGGTCCCTATGGGTCACAGGAGATGTTCAGGTTGTCTGACAGCTTAATTAGATCACTTTCTAATGACAGCCAGGCCTGCTGCTGTGGGTGAACATAGGTGAGAGGCTTAGGGCCTTAGAGAAAGGTGATACAAAATGTTGTCTATCTTATAAACACTTGTTCAATGACTGTATGATTTCTGTCCTTCAGAACGGGAAAGATCTTCATCTGCTCCCCACCTGGCACTGTCTCTGCACACGAATGATGTGCGCAAAGACCTTACAGGATCCAGGCTGCTATGCCTACTTGTGCTTTTCAAAATTAAATTTCATTTGTTTCTCTGAATAGGTAATACATGCACATAATGCAAACTTCAAACATTACAAAAGGTTACACAGTGATAGATCAGTCTCCCTCCCACTCCTGTCCCGGAGCCTTAAGGGTGGCATTTTATTTATGCCGCTAACCTGTGCTGTATGACCTTGCCCCAGTGCTTCCAATTATGAAGCCCCTGTATTGTTTGCATCTGACATTATTGGTTTTTTAATGGGCCTTTTATTTCAGACGGCTGAGTAAAAATGGGATTCAAGAAATACACAACTGTGCATTCAATGGAACCCAACTAGATGAGCTGTAAGTAGCCCTGACTATTCCTCCAGGCCATTTAGAGGGAAATGGCTCTTACAACAGCAATGTTTATGTGGCTTGTGTTTTCCTTCTTCTTTCTTCAACTCCATGCCCAGGAATCTAAGTGATAATAATAATTTGGAAGAATTGCCTAATGATGTTTTCCAGGGAGCCTCTGGACCAGTCATTCTGTGAGTAGCTTCCCCCATTTCCATGTGCAAGAGATTGACATGTATAAGTTAGAAATCAACGTTCTCCAATTCAGAGAAGCTTCCAAGACTGGGCTGGCAATTAAGGCCAATTTTTATTTGTCTCATCTGCTAAGACTTAGACAATTTAGGGTTGATCAACATTCTAACTTTCAATAAAATAACAATAATAACAACTAACATTTAATGAGCACTTACCAAGTCCCAGACGGTGTTTGCAAAGCTTTTTAAAATGTATTTTCTACTTTAATCCTTATAATAACCTCTGTGGCAGGAGCTATAATTCTCATTTTAAAGAAGGAAAAACTGGCTTCCCTTGAGGGTTAATTAAGTCGCCCAAGGTCCTGCAAATTTTAGGGCACACATTTAACGCCAAACTGGTCTCACTCATAATATAGACTCTTAACTTCTCTGGAAGGGAGAGCACAGCTCTCCTTCCTCAGCCTCAACATCCAGGAGTTTCCCTCAACCCAGTGAGATTTACACACACACGTTTATTTTTGGATCCTCTTTGACTTGTCAGAGCCGGGGGAAATCTCTGTTCTTCCTTTCTCGCGTTCTTATGGCTGGGCTAATCAGATAAGACCAGCTTAACAGAAGAAAAACTCGAGTTTAGTACGTATGTATTGGAGATCATAGAGAAACCATGCTCGGAGAGTGAACAAAGCAGGCAGTATCTCTCTCTCTTTTACACAAAGAAACAGCAAATTTTTGAAGAATGGACAGGACAAAGAAACTGAGGTTTGGGGTATGTAATTAGTGAGGACTTCAGGCAGAGTTTAGGCTGCAGGTAGTAAGTGAGCGAGGTTGTTTCTGTAGCTTCTCGCCCTGGATTCCCAGCTCTTGGGGGTCGGGACACGGGGAGCGCCCCTTTCACAGGGGAGATTTGTTTCCTGCTTTCAGGGCGAACAGAGACAGGAGGGTCACAAGGCCCTTTTTGCTTCTCAAGTAACTTTAATTCAAAATAATCTATGCGGTTGTGGGATATTTTGGGGTGGCCTGCCCAGGGCCCCAACAGCCCTGATTCCAGATCTCTTGGGTTGCATTCAGCATCTCATAGCGCTGCATCAGCACCTCTCCTCCTGTTGTTCCTTCCTCATCTCCATTTCTCCCCTCCAAGAGTGACTTTCCCCTATTCTCTTCTCCTCTGCTCCTGTCCTTCCACAAAGTCATTCTCACTCCCGCCTCTTTCCTAACCACCTCAGCCAACAGTGAATTCTTCCTCCTGTGACTCCCATGGCCTTTATGGGTACAGGGGCCCAAATCTGCAAGAGCTTTTTAAAAATATGTTTTGCTGGGCTCTAAGAAGACCAACGACATCTACTGATGAATGTAGTGGATTGTAAGAAAGGAACCCAGAAGGAAGGAGTCAGACACAAGAAGAAATAGTGAGCAAAGAAATAGATAAACATACAGCTTACTAGACGACATTTCTATAGCCTGCCAAAGGTCAGTTCGGGTATTTGGGAGCCACTAGCCTGCACCTCTTATTTGGCAGTCAGTATCAGCTACCACATGTGGTTATCTACCTACCTACCTACCATCTATCAACATCACTTTCAGCTTCCAAAAACCTTATGTCTTCCTTCAGGCTGGAACCTACGTATGTCCAGAACTAGACCCTGTATGGTAGAGCAGAAACTCCATCAATGGTTATTATTGATAAACGGTGCACTGTGACTCATATATGGGACTCTGCCTCTTTGAAGAAAGAGGTTCAAAGATTATTCCAGAATGCCTGGCTTGAGATAGGCAATATATGCAAAAGAAGGAAGTGTCAGCATAATTAAGCAGAGATGCCAGACAGACTACCTCAGATTAAAACCAGTTCCTTCACCTCTCTAAGCTTCAGTTTCCTCACCTAAAACATGGCAAAAACAATAGTACCTATTTCCTAATACTGTTTGAACCTTAATATTATTATAGATGTATGAAAGTGTGTTTATTTATATATTCACTCATTGAACAGATAGATTTTAAGTACCAGCCCTGTGCCTCACACTATATATATTGCAGAGAACAAAAGAAAATTCTTCCTCACAGAAAGCTTATATTCTCATAAGGGGGAGTCAGACAATAACTAAATATACAACGTAATGTATCAGGTCATGATGTGTGCTGTGAAGTATCAAGTAGGACTCGGGCGTCACAAACGGAGAGTGTCCGGCATGCAGTCCACGTGTTCTAATATACAAAGTACTTAGAACGTGTAATGCTTAGTTAATACTCCCTATTCTCAGAGTACTTGGGAGTCAAATGGACTTAGAGAAAGTGCTTTCGATGTCATTGACCACAAGAAGAACAGCTTGTCAGCTTGCTTTGCTAAAAGTCCTAAGGGTTTTGAATGTTCCTTAACAGGCACCTCTACCTATTACAGCAGAACATATCCGCTATGGGGTAGGTTTCCATATGTGACCTGTACCAGGTACACTGTTAAATCACAGCACTTTAACCATTGTCTGCTACAGAAAAGGTTCAAGTTGGACAGGATCCCCCAACTAGCTTACTAAGCCCCTGAGGAAACCAGAGCCAGAAATGGGAAGCGACCTGCTCAAAGATCACACTGCCATCATAAGGGGCAGAACTGGACCAGAAACTCGATCTCCTGCCTCCATTCCATGTATTCCCACCATATCTCATTGCCTAAAGTACATCAATATGTCTAATCAAACATCTAACATTTATTCAATAAGGCCCCCTGCAATTGGCTGTGAGCTAAAATAGATGGGGAGATAATTATCAACACCAGACTCCCAGCAAAGAACACCAGTGAATGGTATGTACAGCCAGCACAGAAGAACGTCTCCCGCAGTTGCATGAGCATGCCGAGGTGCTGCGCAATGTGTATCATCAGAGTGTCTAACAGAGAACACAAACGAATCCTCCAGCCAGCCCCGCCGTGAATGCCAGCAGGAAGAGGGATGTCACCATTACAAGCAGTTCTGCAAGATCCTCAAGTTACAGGCCCATTTTTCACCCGTTTTACCACAGGAACATATCTGGCCAGAATAAAGTAAATAAAATTTACAGAAAAATCCAAAGGAATTATGAAACACTGCCACGACTTAGAAGGGCAGAGAGTGATAATACATTCCCACATCTTTTCATCTCAATGCATCAGGATATATGTGCCAGATCCTGGATGAAAGCCCAGCCTATAATTGCCAGCCTCCTTCTCCCCACCTCCAGGGCAAGAGGATTGATTACCTTAACATCAAACCTCCCTTTCTTGGGCTTTTGGGTTAGGTCACAAATGTCTTTCCAGCCTCTCATCTCACTGACCTGGGATTCTATGGCCTATCCCATCTCCCGCAACCTGATGCACCAACCCCATCTAAACCCTGGCCTGAGAGCTGCTTGTTTAGGTGTGTGCAGAGGATCCAGCACACCCCAGAGGCGGTGGGTTAATGGGTGGGAGAAGGAGTGTGCACAGACTGCTCAGCCCATAGTAGATGCTGCTCAGGCTAGGGCTGTGACTGGCCTTGGGTCAGATTCCCCTCCCCGCAGATAAGACTGTGATATGGATATTTCATGCAGGAGGTTTCCTGGGGAGTGCTCTGGGGGTATGTGGGGAGTACTGGATGGAAGCAGAATCAGACAAAGAGGGAAGTAGAACTGCAATGCATCTGCAACAGAAGGCTCAGCGGATCCCACAGGGAGCTCTAGAGTTAAGATGGCCCTTCAAAGTTGTACTGAATTAAGGCAAGAGGCCAGGCCTTTCATCTAGTCACTGGGTGCAGGCTACCCCTGGAGAGGAGCCAAATCTTGGAGCTCAGCTACGAGCCACTCCAGCTGCAAATGGTTCTCAGCTGCCCTCAAGCAGTAGTTCTAAATGATCATGCATCAGAATGACCTGGCATGCTTGTAAAACCCTAGATTGCCAATCCCACCCCCCCACCCCTGAGAGTTGATTCAGCAGGTCAGGGTGAGCCTGAGAACCTGCATCTCTAACTTCCCAGGTGAAGCTGATGTTGCTGGTCCAGAAAGCATACTGAGAATTACTGCCCTAGAACTAATACTAGGAGTCGGGAAGCCTCACCCTCTCTCCAGAATATCTCCTCCAAGAGTTAACAGTGGTGAATCTTCCTCCTGGATAGGAAACCCATGCAGAACATGGGAACTGCAGGTTCCCTGTAGATACATGCAAGGGATTCTAAGGGAGTTAAGGGGAGGACACCCAAACCAAGGATAACTTCTTTCCTGAAGGCAAAATTTTTAGTTGAGTGAAAAGCAGGGAGCCTCTGAACACCTGAGGGTGCAAGGGTGAGATGCTCCATCACAAAGAGAAATAGATGCAGAGAAAGCCAGGGGCATGCAGACAAGCTCCACGAGTTTCGGAGGAGCAGCCTAGCATCCTGATTTCTCCCTCATGAGTCTTGACCTTGAACATCAGTCGCCATCTTCAGTTTTCACCGATAATCTGAACTCAAGTTATTTTCTTTTAAGCAATCGAGCAATTGTTGTTTCCTTGGGAAACAGTTTCCTGTGGGGAAAAATGTAATGCATTGCCTTTGCAGTCTGGAGCCAGTACAATCATATTCTGATGGTTTATCAAATTGATTTGGCTATAGCTCAGATTCAAACACTGAGTTATTTGTATAAGAATGATTCTCTTCCATTACCAGTGTACCCACAGTCCTATAGATAGTAAATTGCCTTTTTATTCTGCCTGGGATCATGAAAGAGAGGTCTTCTAGCCATCTGTCAGTGTAGGATACACCAGAAATATGCTCTCACTTATGGAAATGATTGACCTGTAATAACATCTTTGCTGGGAAAAATAGAAATTGTTCAAATCAAATTTGTGGCACTGGCTACAACACATTTCATTAAATGGGGCGCAGAGCACAATTTAACTCCTACCTCTCCTGACGCAGCGTCTTGTTACTGACTGCTTCTCCCTTTCCACGTTGTACCTCAAAATCAAAAATCCAAACACTGTTGAAACAATTTAGGATTACTAAATCTCTTCAGCACCAGCCATCATCGCATGTTGTCTCCTGTTGGTACTTTTGAGGATTTAAATTCTCAAAACCAGTCGCCACCAGAATACAGCATGTGCTGAAACGGTAACCAAAGTGACATTTTAAAATGGAAGACTGCAGGCGTTAGAAGAGCCCGAAAGACAAGGATTAGAAACGTTATCCCACGACTACCTCTTCACCCTTGTCCAGACCACCAGCCCCAGGAATGACAACAGGAATAAAGTAAACATTCTCAAGTGTTCACTGAGCGTATTAGGTCTTCATGTCATACATTTAGTAGATGTGGGTTGAGCACATACTATGTGGTACTATGCCACGTGTAAAGGATAGAGAGATTTAAAAACAGCACCTGCCTTAAAGTATCTCATTCTGGTGGAGGGACAAATGTTACTGACCAGAACAATAAACTCTGCAGAAATTATCACAGGAGGCTCCAGTAACAGAGCAGATACCCAACAAATCTGTCATGTGACTCAGTGACTTTTTTTTTCTTTTTTAACAGATGAAGTGACAGTGTGTGGGGAAGAGAGCTCTTATCTTTTGTGTGAATTTCTGCCATAACCCCTACATCCCCTCCTACCCTTCAATCCTTTCTCGTTCCAGTTCATTTAACAAGTATTTAAGAGCACCCACTATGGGCAAGGCTCAAGGTTCTCAAGACAAATCTTACAAAAGCACAGCTTTCAATAAGTCATTCTCCTGCTCATAAAAATTCTAAACTCTTCTGCCTGGCTTTCAAGGCTCAGAGATATAATCCCATCCCATGGTTTCCCTTTATTCCTCAAAATACTGTTGCCAAGAATAACCCTCCTGAAAACCTCTCACTGCCATGCTTTGTGTTGTGGGATTCTCTCCAAGCCCACCTTTAGCCCATAGTCACAATAACCTCCTTCCATCAAGATGCGAATAACCGATAATGTCTTATCTTTTTACTCGCCAAGGGATGTTTGCATTCTAAGAGTGGAAAGTGCTTTTACAAAGGAATTAAAGTCTAACATTACATTTCCAGGCCTTGTGGAAGGATTGCAGCCAGAGAATAGATGTGTGTATGTGTGTATGTGTGTGTGTGTGTGTGTGTGTATTTTAGGGGAACAGAGAGCAAAAGTGGGAATGTTTATAGTTAAGTCTCAAAACCACGCTGAACAGTATCTATTGTTCTCTTTGCCCCAAAATAAATTTCTATGGGTTTTTCTTCATCTATGGAGATACCAGAGTAACATTTTTCTGCTAGCCCCAAATCTGGAAGTCTTGATAGTTTTCATGTTTGCTCACTCCAGCAAGTATCCAGTAAGCTTTAAGCAAACACTTGTACAAACACTTTTATTTCCCCATCACCCAGGAACCACTTTTGCTAAAGATTTTGCTTTACTGAACTGTAAGTGACTCTGCATCTCTCTCCTCCAAATCACTCCCTCCTTTCAACATCTACCAGCAGAAGATCTGGATCCTAAGACACTGACAAGATGCCTTAGTCTCACAGCCACCTAGAACTAATGACAGCAGCTCACATATTTTGCAGCTGTGATAAGGAGGCATCTGAAATACAAGCTAGCTGCAAACACTGGGCAGACAGACACCAAAGCTTCCCCAGCAGGCTTCCCCGTCTAACACCTAGGCACTGGAGCACCTTCAGGTCAACCCACCCAACACATTATTCTGCTTATTCTCTAATATACATCTAGCTCCTTGTAAACTTTGCACAAGGTCACTCCCTTCCTTGGTGCCTTTGATACTGTCCGTCACATGTAATTGCCTGCTGCAAAAGGACCCTGTTGCTGAGATCCCGTTAAATCTAGATTTCCTCTCGCAGTCTACCTTGCATCCTTCTCCCTTTAGAATCTCTCTCCTGTAAGACCTACTCCAGCTTCTTATTTTTATTAGGATGCTGAGGCATCTCTGCTAATCAGACAACTATCTACTGAGAAGATTTCATGAGGCCAGCCCCGTGCCAGATACCATGTACAACACAAAAGTATCTTAATAATCCCTGCTCTCAGAGCATCTGAGATCTAGCTGAGGAGACAAAACAAATATACATGAAAAGTAGAATATGAAACAGAACAGATAACACAAGGTACAAAACTCTTTGCAACTGGTGGAGGTCAGAGGACATCACAGTTGGCTGGAGTGATCTGTCTACTCCCTTTCACAATCTTTCTTCAGTGTCACTCCCCAGCATATCTTCAACCAAAGCAACAATTTTCTTGGTGCTTACTATGTGAAAGGCACTGCTGAGAAGGCAAGGAGCCCTCAGCTCTCAAGGAGAGAGAAAATGCAAATACAGGAAGTTAGTATATAAAGCAAAAGACAGTGAGTGGTGAGAGAGGCAGCAAATATATAGAAAAATAATGCTAATGTACTCTTAATGGCTTTCAAGGAAAAATACCTCTACAACTGTCAAAAATGATGGAGATGATGGAATCATAGAGTCTTCAAGGAGAGTCTCTTTTGGTTCTCTATTGCTGCATAGAATTATCCTAAAACTTAGTGGCTTAAAACATTCATTCCATCTTGTTCACAATTTTGTGTTTCAGAAATTTGGGTGGCTTGTCTCTGATCCATGTGAGGTCAGCTCAGGTGGCTGAGTCTGGGGGATCTTCTTCCAAGTTGTTCCTTTCACTCACATATCTGGTGCCTCTGTGCTCCTTGGTGCATCTCTCTCTCTCTCCACACACAAACACACAGCCACAGTATCCTATCCTCCAGGATCCCTCCACATGGCTTAGGCTTCTCCCAGCACGGCAGTCTCAGGGTATTCAGAGTTCTTTTCATGGCACCTAGGGCCCTATAAGACCTATTTAGAAGCTGCCAGTGCTCTTAAAGGCAGGTCCAGAACTTGTATATCAACACTTTTATCTTACTCTATTATAGTCCTAAAACATCACAGTTTAGCCTGAATTCAACAGAATGGCAAACTTTTCCTCTATGGAAAGAGTGTAAAGAATTTGCACTCATCTTTAATCCACCATGCAGTATACAAGATAATGGGATAGCACTGCATGGAATATAAAAGTTTGTTTATTTTTGGAAATCTTTAATTAATATGATTTTATAATATTCTAAACTCAAGGGGGAGAAGGCATAACTAAGAAAAAATAGTCTTGTATTTTGTATCGCTTCCTTTTAAAAATATGAAAAATGTTCACGGCCAGTAATCATTGCCCTGGTTTAAACTGTTCCTGAAGGTCTTCATGCTTTCATCTAATTCCTCATGCAGGGAGGGGGAACCTTGAACTGCTTTAGACAAAACAGGTAGTCTTTGCTCCCTTCCACATTTGAGGAAACAAAGAGGAGCCCAAATGCCAGACAAAACAAGAACTTGATCAGAGAGACCAGAGTGAGTGTCAATAGCAGAACTGGTCAGAGAGCAATGCCTGAAGAGAGAAACAGGAGAGATTTTCTAGGGCAGAGAAAAACCTTGGGAGGCTCTGGGACAATGGAAAGTGCAAGTGGAGAGCAGGCTAGGACAGATGGATCATCCAGCAGCAAAGAGCAAAGAGCATCACAGGGACAAAGGTTCACGGAGCAGACTCTTAGCTCCAGGGAGCCCAGCTCCAAAGAATTATAATACACAGGAGAGAACTAGAAAAGAGACTTTGGAACACCAGAAATTTTACCCTGTGGTGTAGCAATGAATGTCATGAGAAGTAGTTAAATTCCAGATATATGTGGAATACAAAGTCAAGATATTTTGCTGAGGGTTTATATATGGGGTGTGAGAGAAAGAGAAGAGTCAAGGATGACTTCAAAGTTTTTGAATGAACAACTGGAAAGGCTTCAAGTGGAGCAGGTTTTCAGAGAAGATCAGGAGCTCAATTTTCAACATCCAAAGCTTGACCTGCCTATTAGACAGCCAGGTAGAAATTAAAAGGAGGCAACTGAATATAAGAGTCTGGAGTTCAGGAGAGAAGAACAACCTAGAGATAAAAATTGGGGTGCCATCAGGATATAAATGGTGCTTAAGTCATAAGACTGGGTGAGTTCGCCTACAGAGTAAGTGAAAAGGGAGAAAAGAAGTCTCGGCATTGAGCCCATGGGTACTCCAACAGCTGGAGGTCAGGGAGGAACCAGCAAAGAAGAAACTTCCAAAGAATTAGGAGACAAATATTACTAGATATAAAGACAGTCAGCAGAAAGATATGAAAATTCAAAATTTTTATGTACCAAAAAAACTGTCAAAAATATGTCAAACAAAAATTGACAAAACTAATAGTAGTAGTATACAAATGCAAAATCATAGTTGGCTATTGTAATGCACTTCTCTCAGTAGTGATAGAACAAGCAAGCAAAAGATCGGTAGGCCTACAGAACTATTTGAACACCAGTATTGACAAATTTGATCTACTTGACATCTAACAAGGAGGAGACTAAGTGAAACATATATAGGTATTATATAAAAGTAACCATTAGCTCTGAAAATGTAAATTTGCCCAAATGGCAAGGGGCAATTAGCAGTCCGGAGATTAGCAATGGTAGGTAACCACTACTAAGACTAGGACTTGAGGGGCAAGCAAGCATGTGGTTTTACTGCAGCACAGTAACTACGGCAACTGGTAGAAGCTGGATCTTCAGCAGATCTGTCCAATGACAGCTGGAGTCACAGAGGAGCTATTGCCTGAGGCAGAGGAAGGGTGAGAAATGCCCTAACTTATCCTTCCTCCCACCCTCCAATCTCCCACATGGCCATTTGCTGAACCCAACTGAAAACTGATTGACAAGGTGGTACCTGGGAAATGGAAGCCACAGGGGCCATTCCTCCTGCAATAGGGAGGCAGAACACAGGGAAGGGCACAGAATGGATGAGAGAGAAACCAGGCAAATAACTGGCTCATCCAGTGCTTTGTACTTCCTTGAAAGTACAATGGAGAATCACTGAAGACTTTTAAGCAGGCAAATCACAATCTGATTGGCATTTTTAAAATACCACCCAATCTGCATTGGAGAGATAGATGGTCATGATCATTAATTTCCTGTGTCAACTTGGCTGGGCTAAGGGATGCCCAGGTAGCTAGTAAACCATTATTTCTGGGCATGTCTGTGAGGGTGTTTCCAGAAGAAATTAACATTTGAATCAGTAGACTGAGTAAAGAAGACTCACCCTCCCCAATGTAGGGGGATATCATCCAATCAGTTGAGGGCCCAAACAGAACAAAAAGGCAGAAGAAAGGCAGATTTGCTTGCTTTTTCTTGATCTGGGACATCCATCTTCTCCTGGCCTTGGACATCGGAGCTCCTGGTTCTTGGGCCTTCAGACTCAGACTAAGTTATATCACCAGCTTTCCTGGTGGGGTCCGATGGACAACTGATTATCTGGGCCTGGGGTTCAGAAGTAGGGTCTGAACTGTGATATACATTTGGAAGCCATCAGCCTATACCTGGTATCTGAAACCAAGGAACTGAGTAAGATCACCTGGGAAGATTATGTACCGTCAGAAGGGGGCCTAAGTTTGGAGGAACTCCAAAATTTAAAGGAGAGAGAGAGGAGAAAGAAAACATTATCAGAAAAAAGTCAAAGATGATGTCAGAAGAAATAGGAGAGAATGTGACGCCAAGAAAGAGTGTATCTCAAAAAGGAGTAGTGTTTTACCTAGGTAATGTAATTGAGATATCAAGAAGGTTTGAACTAAGATACGACCTCAGTGAGTATTGTTTTTCAAGGGGTTGGGAAGAAATTAGGTTTCACTGTAAAATGAGGAAATAGTGACATCAAGTATGAACAACTAGTATAAGAAGTTTGATTGGGAAAGGGAGGTAACAAATAGCGCAGCAGTTGGGGTTGGTTTCACTGGACGATAGGAAGCATTCTAAATTTTTGAGCAAGAGAATGAATGACAATGAAAACAGGTATTGAGAATAATTTTCACCAGATCACAAGAACATATGGAGTAACAAATATATATGCACACCCCCAAGTTTCATTGCTCCAAGTGCCCACTGCTTTGACTTATACTAAATGCAAACATTAAAACATTCTCCTTCCCCAACTATATCCAAGGGTCCCCAAAGGTGCTGAAATGAATCCTTCCTGCTCATCACTTGCTACCACCCCCATCAGAAACATTCATTCATAGCCAACCTGCTGGCCCCAAACAGGTCTAAGCTGGTACCATTTAAATCTCCTTTCTCCCACCAGCTGGTCTTGGTTCTTTTGTGGGTTCCAGCTGCCAACAGAGCTGCCAGAAAAGCATCCATGTCACTGGTGTTGCTGCTAGAAAGGATGGGACTTCGGCACCCTCCAGGGATAGGGACCTGGTTAAATTGTCTATTTATGTTGGCTTCCATGTAGACCTCTGCTAGTTCACCCAGGCAGAGACTCTCCTACAAAGCAAGAACTGCCTGTGTGTGTGTGCGTGTGCATGCGCGTGTGTGTGTGTGTGTGTGTTTGTGTGTGACATTTACTAACAATAGCTGCCAGTCATTAAGTGCTGTCTGTGGGCCAGGAAGTTCTCTATGTACTTTAACTCATTTAATTCTCATAACAACCCTCTGAGGTAGGTGATAATCATCATTCCTATTTTACAGCTGAGGAAACTGACACACAGAGAAGTGACATAACCTGACCAAGGTCACAAATCTAACAGGTAGAGGGGCAGGGTACATATGCAGGCAAGTCTGGCTGCGGACGCCATGCTCATAACCATCACTCTATATCACCACTTTGACTTTGTTCTGAGGCTGTCTCTGTTGCCCGCAAGACTCTTCATCCCCTTATGGTGTGTTCTCTTTTCACCCTTCTCTGAAATTTGGTCAGAGATTTCATCACAGCTCATCAGAAATATTTTTATAGTTGGTTCTATGGTAGGGAGGAAGTGGTCTCAATCCCGCAGTCCTATGTAAGTTAGTGGGGATCTAATCTATTCTATAGATAGACTGTAGAAGGGGACGTGACTACAGTTAAGCCCCAGATCAGCCAGGATGCAAGTGTCTCCGGGACTCAGAGTGGCCTGTTATCTAAGTCCTCCTACCACCAACACAAGGAACAGGGCTCCTACCAAACCAAATGTCCTGTTAGCCGAATATGGATCTGACTGAGGTGAGTTGGATGAATTGGAACCTCCCTCCTCACCCATGTAAGAAGATCACCACTGTGTCTGCTCTTTTGCCTGCCAACCGAGAAGAAAATTTTAGGCCTATAGTAATGAGTTTATGTTTACCTTTTCTCCTTATAGAGATATTTCAGGAACCAGGATCCATTCCCTGCCTAACTATGGTTTAGAAAATCTTAAGAAGCTGCGGGCCAGGTCAACTTACAACTTAAAAAAGCTTCCCAGTCTGGAAAAGTTTGTTGCACTCATGGAGGCCAGCCTCACCTACCCCAGCCATTGCTGTGCCTTTGCAAACTGGAGACGACAAACGTGAGTCTTCTCGTATCCATCCCTTGAGCCTCGCTTGGGCATTTCCCCAATGCAGAACTTGGTCCAGAACTTCTACATATCTGTAGCTTGAAGAGAATCCACTTGTAGAAAGATCTTCCTGATCACAGCCCTTAGGCATATTCTAGATCAAAGCTTCAGTATTGTGGAGGCTTTCTAATTCTATGAAGATGGGCTCACAGGAGAGGGACTACCCACGCAGTAGACCACCTACTAAACATTAAATGAGGAAAAAGACGTGAAAAATACCAACCATAGTGCCTGACTTATAGCTGAGGCTTAATAAATATTTTTTCCCTTTTTCCTTTGTACCAATATGAATTTATCCATCAAGTCCCAAACTCTGTACCTCATAAATGTCCCAGGGACCATCAAAGTCAACTTTGGAGGGGAGAAGCATAAATGCAATACCAGAGGCTGATGCACACATCCACAACACATCCCAACCACTCTAAGCCTCTCCAATCCATCTTCAGATCTTAGCAGCACACAGAGAGGACAAAGATTGGGACATCTGTTCACTTTAGCTTTCAAGGTTGATAAGGTTCGAGAAAGCCCAGGTTAAAGAGGGTAATCCAGACAGAGCCAAGTCCCAGTAAGTAATTGGTTCCAAAGGTGAGGTAATCTCAGGTTTCAGAGAGAATGGAGAGGGAGTACTTTGGAGATTGCACATGTTCCAGACATTTAAAGGATCTATTGGAGATAGAATTTATTGGATATCAGGAGTTCTCACAGCTCTTCCCCTCCCCTGGACTCAGTGATAGAATCCACACTCAAGCAGATGAAGCAGGTCAGCACTCTTGTACAGGAGCCCAGCACGAATATGGCTTCCCTATGGCATTAGTTCGCTGTGTAACAGCCTCCGCTATCATTCAACCTTTTACATTGACCTGCCCATAAGCAAAATAAAACAAAAAACCACAAAACAGTACACACCCCAAAATATTTTCAAAGTAATTAAGAGCCCACACTCAGACGCATTTGAAGGTTTTGCAGAAAAGGAGCTACTTTTCGGAATTAGTATGCATCATTGGGAAACTATCCAGAATCAGACACTCCTCACAAATTAGCTCAAGGGCCAGGGAATTTCTTCCTGAGGGCTAGAGTTCTTAAAGGCTTGGCCTGAGGCAGAAGGATGCCTCTTTGATATTCCAGACCAGAGTTATTCCAGCCAGGGAGAGAAAGATACCAGTTTACTGCCCAAACCCTGGAACTGAACACCCTTTACGAGAAATCTCAAAGGATGTTCAGATCACAGTGAGAGCTGCACGTGGTGTGCTGTCTGGCCCAGGACCAACACACCACAGGAACATGTTATCTTACTGTGTTGCTCAGACTCCTCTGGTCTTGCCACCCCTTGGAAGTGTAGATGCAGCCTCAGGGCTCTCCCAACTAGAGGTCTCCAGGTCTGCCTTACATTGTCCCAGGACTTGAAGCCCTCCAGACCACGCAGCTCTCACCCTCTCTAGGTCCCTGTTGTAACTTACCATCACTCCCTGTCAGGCGCAGCAAGGGAGAGGCCCACGCCTCCTCTAGGAGGACATGCCAAAATGGGGTAACAAAAACCACAGTGGGTGCTCAGGCTTTATATTTAACAAATTCGCACACACAAACACAAGACAAAGTTATGCTTTTCAGAAGATAATCACAGGATTTATTTTTTAAATGGTGTCATTTCATTGCATACCACAGTAGGTGTGGTTTGGTAATGAGATTCAAGTTTAAAGTTGAACGATAAAATTGTTCTTCCAATCCTCATTTGGAAATTATGCCAAAGTATAAATGTCCTGCCCATGTGACTGTGAGGTTTTGGCCAGTGGCCCTCCTAGACTCTCACTGATAGATCTTGTTAACGACCCCCCTCATCTCTCATTGAACCAGTTATTTCCTTGTTGTAGTTCTATACTCAGCTTGCGTTGTTATTTTGCTCGTTTTATTATTTAATTTTTCTTGTATTTAGGTTTCCCTTCACAGCTAGATTTTAAATTCAGGCACTGTGGCATGCGCATCTAAGTACCCACGCAGGGCCCAAACCCCAACATGAACTCCATCAGTAACCTGCATTGTCCGTCTTCCCATTGCTGACATTTGCTGAGTACTCCCTGCCAGGCACTGTAACACCTTGCACCTTTGTCTCATTTAATTCTCACAAAGGTAATAGCGTTATTTTTATTCTCTTCTCACAGAGGCAGAAACTGAGGCTCAGAGACAGTAAATAACTCGACCAATGCCAACCAAACTCAGATCCAAACCCTCTTATCTGTCTTCAAAGCTCAGGCCCTGGGCCACTCGACTATGCACTTTCCAAGTATCTGTTCACTGATTTATCGGGGTCCAGGAGTTCCACTTTCTAAACTGATCCTTTATCATAAATTCTTTATGATCCTTAGGATTTGCCAAGGTACTGCAGAGGCAAGACTTTGTTTCCCTCATTTCCATTTTTGCTTCTATTCTTTCTTCAGAGACATTGTTTACTGTTTTCCCCTACTCATGTCATTGGGTCACATCTGTTTCAGGAAAGGGAAGCATCAATATTTAAAATATGTTGGTAGCAGTATCAACAATAAGAATCTTCACAGAAGGCAACATGAGCCCCAAGAAGTGAGGGCTGCCTCGAGATGGTTCAGTCAGTTCCGTTCCAATGAACCGAATCACAGTCTGCAGGCACCAGGTTACTTACTTTGTGTTCCTAGAACTGGGCTGCTGCTAATCCAACAACAAGGTCTAGGAGGCAGGAGTTAGATGAAGGAGCACTGAGTGATTCTCTTGTCCTCTCTATGCCCATCTATGAGCTTGCCTCACCTTTCTTGTAAGATCTCTGACTAAACCAAAGGATTTTCTGCACATTTTTGATTGCAAGCATGTTAACTGTTCAGCCCCAGTGCAACCCGTGACTGATGTGAGAAGCCCTAAGGGTCTCTAAAACAAAAGATGGCACATTCTCTGGCAAAAAGAGAGTCCCTTGGGCCAAAGGAAAATGACCTCCTGACAATTCAGTTCACTTCCTGGAGGGGAGAAGAGAGAGGAGAGGGTTCTCCCTAAAAGCCCCTTCTCAGAGAGGGTGACGGGGAAAGGTCAGTCCACGTGTGTTGGAACAGTGGCCAGCATCCATCCTTTTGTGTCAAATCGAATCTTTACCTCCTCCACTCCCCCAGCCACTATCTCCTTCTTATGGGGGATCTTTGAAGGGTTTCAACACTCACTTCCCCACCCCCATATGAGATTGTTAAGGTTTCAGAAAAATGCAATCACTTCACATTACAGTCAGCTAGTCCCTCAGGGAGGGAGGAGGGAAGGGGCATGTGTGAGTTTTGTTTTTTTTCATCCTAAAAGAGACCCAGTGTGAAAGATCTCCATTCCTTGAGCCTTTGCTTCACAGGAGAACTATGACCCTCTCTGTCTCTACACACACTATCCACCTGTCTGAGTAGAATATTTATCATCTGGCTTTCATTCAAATCCCTTCTGAAAGTGCCTCTACTCTGATGACAAGGCCTCTTGTACATTTGGGTTTAAAGGAAAAACCACGGCTGGAAAATGAGCCTGAAAAGAGCCAGCTCCCCAAGGGATGAGTTACATTCTTGGAATAAGTCAGGCGCCCTCGCAACCTGCATTTGCTCTTTTGGGCACTCACTAGGGAACTATTTAATATGAGAGACACAGGCTTACCCTACAGACAACTACGTGCCTGAGGCCTATTGTGGCCCCTAGGGAGTGAGATAATAAAGAAGAGAACTCTCAGTAACATCTAAGACAAATTAGCAGACCTCCCAGGAGCCTGAGTACCAAAGAGCCAGGGACAGGGGCGGAGAATGAACCACAGACTCTGATCCTCTAACTTATGGAGATAACAGAAGAAAATAAGTTCTCATCTGAGTCCGAAAACATTCCAAATCTTCCAGTGGCTGAAGTAAGGAGAAGAAGAATGGGGATATATCCTACTTGGGCACATTAAGAGAGAGCAGAATGGAGATGGCGATGGGAAAGGGTGGAGTTGATATCAGGTCCGTAAATTATTTGCACTTAGCAGCAAGGCTTAGCTAGTCCGAGGCGCCTTCCTCTCCATATTCAGGTTGTGGCCAGATGGTTTCCCCAGTGGGCCATCCAACTCTAGGAATATACACACAAGTTGTTCTGTTCATTTACAGTAAGCAGCATTAACCCTTGAGCTTAACCTCAAGGGCAGACAAATGGTTAGAAGGAAAAAAAAAATTCCAGGTAGAAACCCCATCATTTTTATCCTTTGCAAAGACAGTAATGTATTTGCCATTCTGGATCCAGGATGTTGATTCTATTCCTTTTTGTATTTTTCTAGCTCTGAGCTTCAGACAACTTGCAACAAATCTATTTTAAGGCAAGAAGTTGATATGACTCAGGCTAGGGGTGAGAGAGTCTCTTTGGCAGAAGACGATGAGTCCAGTTACCCCAAAGGATTTGACATGATGTACAGTGAATTTGACTATGACTTATGCAACGAAGTCGTTGATGTGACTTGCTCCCCCAAGCCAGATGCATTCAATCCATGTGAAGATATCATGGGGTATGATATTCTCAGAGTCTTGATATGGTTTATTAGCATCCTAGCCATCACTGGGAACATCATAGTGCTGGTGATCCTGATTACCAGCCAATACAAACTCACAGTTCCCCGGTTCCTTATGTGCAACCTGGCCTTTGCTGATCTCTGCATTGGAATCTACCTGTTGTTCATAGCATCAGTTGATATCCACACCAAAAGCCAGTACCACAACTATGCCATTGACTGGCAAACTGGAGCAGGCTGTGATGCTGCTGGCTTTTTCACTGTCTTTGCCAGTGAGCTCTCAGTCTATACTCTGACAGCCATTACTCTGGAAAGATGGCATACCATCACCCATGCTATGCAGCTGGAATGCAAGGTGCAGCTCCGCCATGCTGCCAGTGTCATGCTGGTAGGCTGGATCTTTGCTTTTGCCGTTGCCCTCCTTCCCATCTTTGGCATCAGCACCTACATGAAGGTGAGCATCTGCCTGCCTATGGATATTGACAGCCCCTTGTCACAGCTGTATGTTATGTCCCTCCTTGTGCTCAATGTTCTGGCCTTTGTAGTCATCTGTGGCTGCTACACTCACATCTACCTCACAGTGAGGAACCCCAACATTGTGTCCTCTTCTAGTGACACCAAGATTGCTAAGCGCATGGCCATCCTCATCTTCACGGACTTTCTCTGCATGGCACCCATCTCCTTCTTTGCCATCTCTGCCTCCCTCAAGGTGCCCCTCATCACTGTGTCCAAGTCAAAGATCCTCCTGGTCCTTTTCTACCCCATCAACTCCTGTGCCAACCCCTTCCTCTATGCCATCTTCACCAAGAACTTCCGCAGGGATTTCTTCATTCTGCTGAGCAAATTTGGCTGCTACGAAATGCAAGCCCAGACTTATAGGACAGAAACTTCATCTACTGCCCACATCTCCCATCCAAGGAATGGCCACTGCCCTCCAACTCCCAGGGTTACCAATGGTGCCAATTGCACACTTGTCCCTCTAAGCCATTTAGCTCAGAACTAAAACACAACGTGCAAATGTATCTAAGTGTTAAATGATAAAGTCTTGACCTTGAAGAAAATGCCATGGCATTGCTGACTGAATGCTTCTATACACTTCATCTAATTTAATCTTCCTGGCACACCTGTAAGGTAAATTGGTCACATATTAACTATGTGATAGATTAAGAAGCTCAAGTATTAACAACATTAGTAATTAAAATAATGCAATACCATATCACATTTGTTTTATGCCTTATAATGTTCAAAGTGCTTTTGTTCAGATCATCTCAACTGATTCCTATAAAAGTCCTAGTAAATAGGCAGAACAGGGGTTATTCAGATGAGGACACCAAGACTCAAAGGGTTAAATGACTTGTTCAACCTGCTTGAAAGAGGCAGAGCTAGGATTAGGTGTTCTGACTCCCAGAGAACTTCCAAGAGAAGCAGCACAATATTCATTCAACAAATATTTATTGAGCACATTCAACAAATATATATTGATGGCTTTGTAATGTGTCAATTTGGATGGCTGAACTATATTTCCCAGAATTCCGTTTCTTATGTTTCCCATTAGGGTGGGCCACAGGGAAGATTCTTGGGAAAATATGAGGGCAGAAGGAAAACTGAAGCCTTTTTGTCGTTGACACACTTTGCTGCTGATCTGCTGATTCCGCTCTTTGCTATGAACCAGCAGCTAGACCTGCAATTGCTCCACTTTCCCCTGGATCCTCCTTCAAGTTCCTGACTCTTGGGCCAGATATTTGTATTTAGCTCCATGATGAAGATCCCCAGCTTCTGCAAGATATTTTTATCACCAAGGTCAAAGGCAACAAGAACAGAAACAGCACTCAATTTGACCTTGTAGGGTTCCATCCTGTGCTTGTGACTTCCAGCATGCTCATGATCTTCCCTTTATGACTGCCTGCCCTGTAGACTTCAAGCTCCAGCATCAGCTGTAGAGAAAACATCCTTACAGAGACTGCTTAACCAATCCCCACAATTGCATAAACCAATTCCCTGTAACAAATATTTACCACTTACATATATACATACATGCATGATTGGTTCTGCTTCTTAAGCTAAACTCTGATAGAAGATATAACCTACTATATGGCATGCACATGGATTATAACATTAAGAACATAGCAGCTTTGGAATCAGAGCTGAGATTTTATTCTGACTCCATGATAAGCCAGGACTCCACCTCTCTAGGCTCAGTTTCTTCCTCTGTAAACTAGAGTTGGTTATAATACCCAACTGTTGGGCTTATTGTAAGAATTAGATTTTAAAAAATGGGTATAAAGTGCCCAGTGTGTAACTGGTTTGGTGAATACTCATTTACTTCTCTCCTCCTAGACCAGTGCCTGGACTAGTGCCTAATTCTGACCCTTGATCTAGAACTCTTTCCATTGCATCATATTGTTCCTGATGAATGACTATACTTCCCATATCTGTTTTCATAAATGACCCCATCAGGATAATCTGGATCATAAATACCAACCACAAATCCTCACCAGGCAATATGCCATGACCAGCCCACAAAGCTCTGAGTCCCCTCTCACATATTCTCTTTCCATGTCAAAGCCAATCCTTCCTCCTCTTGCCCTATGGCTAACATTTCAAAAGTTGGTTCCACGTGCATTAATAGGGAAGTCCTTCTAGGGCTAGAAGAAAAAGCAATCGTCTCTACCCATGTGACCTGGCACAATCTTGATCTATCGTGAACAATGAGTGAAAAATAGAATAATTATCCTTAGAAATAGTCTAGAGCTGTGCTGTTCAGTACAGTAGCCACTGGCCACACATGGCTGTCGAGCACTTGAAATATGGATAGCCTGAAATGAGACACGTTACACGTGTAAAAGACACACTGGATTTCAAATACTGAGCGAAAAGAAAATAAAGGTACACTATCTCAATAATTTTGATATTGATTTCATATTGGAATACTATTTTGGACATATTGAAAAAAATAAAATATATTTAAAAATCAATTTCAGCTTAATTTCTTTTTACATTTTTAATGTGGCTACTAGAACATTTAAGATTATCTATGTGGGTCACGTTTATGACTCGTGCTATATTCCTATGGGAGAACATTGGTCTGGAACTATATGAAAATAAAAGGTTTTCATTTAGCATTTTCCTCCCCAATCCCCACACCACTTTGCTACTCTGTTGGGCTGTCCCAGCTCCACCTGAAATCATTCTTCTTCCTTGTTTTTGGCCAGAGGGAATATACTTCCGAATTTGGGCTCAAAAGCAAGTAGCTGCTAAATTAAGAATAGAATACGGTATTAATTGTTTCACAACATAGCTGTTGATGACACACTGGTTTAACAGATAGTGGTTCTGAGAGGCAAGAACATGTTCAAAGATAAATACAAACCAAGACAAACTAAGACGACTTTCACTCCATGACTCTTATCACTATAACACTTTCTAGTAAGAGATAAGACTCTTCTCAAATAAGCAAACATGTTTATAGGTAGCTAAATTCAGTGTTTCTAAACCCTTTAGACAAGTCTTAAGGCAAAAATACTTCCCACATTTCCTGTATTTGGATAAAAACAATTGTAGTCCAGCGTACCAATAGCTTCCTCCTAAAGAGGGATTATACAGGTAACACCTCTAGGCTGCACCTCCCAGAGTGGTGCTTCAGTCCCCGGTGGTTCCTCAGACAAAAAAAGAAAAGAAAGATACACAAAAGAAATTTCAAAATGTTATCCCAAGTTGTTTTTCTAAAACTTTTATCTCAAATCTCAAACACCATGAAGAGAGTCAACATCTCCCCGCGATTTCTTAAAGTACCCACATCTCCAGAGATGATGTTCAAAACATTAACAACTGGTACAGCCCAGGGACTAATCTCTCAGAATGAATACTGGCTGGGAACAATCCATTTGGCCATCCTGGTGCAAACTGGGAGAATGCCAGCCCTGCAAGTTTCCCTTCCACCCCATGACCTCAACCTGGACCTGCTCCCATGTCTCTTTCCTCAAACCTTCACCCACCATGAACTCCTGCAGTCTCATCCTGGCCAGCCTCTCATATTGCCTTTCTCTCCTTCCCCCTTTCCTCCAGATTCTCCTCCACTGAATCTCAAGAAGCAGTGAGACAATATTGGATCCTCCTTGGAGGGATCAGAGCAAAGAGACTGAACAAGTAAATTCAGAAACTTTTAGGGAACAGAAGAAAATGGTGGACTGGGTACACAGATTAATAAACACTTCTTAGCTTGCCACATACAGAAGCAGAAATGGGGATGGGAAGGGGGCTATGGCACTGGAGACTGTATTTTACCACAGCACTCCACGTGTTAAACAAGGGGAACCCTTAAGACCTTGTTTGTGGAAGGGATACATGGAGGGAGAAGTAAAACAAGATGAAAGCCCCTTCTGCACTCGCATCACCAAGATGCTACAGATCTTACCAGAGTGACGCTGTGCCTTATGTAGGCCATCATCATATAGCATCCATTAGAAAATCAGAAAATATCATTGAAACTAATTTTTTTTATTCTAGTGTGATGGCCACAACCTTTGGTTTTTAGGAAAGTTTATAAAAACAAGCAAGGAATGAACTCTCAGCTTCTGGATAGTAAGGGGCATTGGAAAAAGAAGACAAATATATAGGATGTTTTGTCTGTTTAATGTAGAACATTAAAGAAACTAACTAAAAGTCAGCACAAAATAAAGCCCAAGCATGAGGTTGTACTTGCTGGTTCCCACCAAAAATGCTTTCAGCTACAAGCAGCAGAAACTCCAACTAAAAATGGCTTAAACAATAAGGCCAATTACATGAGATGCTTCTGACTTGATGGGCAGCTCAATGGTCTCAAGGACCCAGACCTTTGCATGGTTTTGCCCTGCCATCCTTGGAGTGTTCAGTCATGATTCCTTCACGGTAGCAAGGTTGCTGCAGCTGTTCCAGATGTCATACGCAGGCACAACCAAATCCAGAAACAAAGAAGCGAGGTCTTTCCTTCCATGCTTCTCTCTTTACAAAGGAAAGAAAATTTCTCCCCCAAAATCCTCAGCAGAGATTCCTTCTTACCTGTTATCTAAGATTACTACCGTGGCTGCAAGAGAAGTGGCAAAATGAACCTCTGCCACATTTAGCCTCTACAGTGGAAGGAGGTCTCTGCCAGCCAGGAAAGTGGAAGCGGGAACTGCAGTGGGAGGAATGTTGCATAGGCAATCTCATCTTCCAACCAGAGTCAACCCAAATCATCTCCTATGGGATGAAGCCCACGAGGTTCAAGGATAGGATGCATATGGCACCTTCACACCTCACATTTCGTGTCCTCTTCCCTCTTACTTCTCCCCCTCCACCTACAGCTTGTAGTCCAGCTCCTCTTCCCCATGTTAGTCTGTTCTGCTCTTCCCTAGAACAAACTCTAGAAGTTGCTTAGATCTGAAGTCAACCACTGGAGTCAAACTTTGCCCAAGCAATGCCCTGTTTGAGGCAAGATGTGAAAAAGTGAAAAAGAGAAGTAACAAAAAAATATGCACTAGAATAGGAAGAGAGGAGACATGAGGAGGAGAGAGAGAGAAGGGCAAAACAAATTAAAGAAAAGGAGCAGTGTGTAAGGGAGCCAGGCCCTGATTCGTCTCTTTGGGCTAGTATTTGCCCATCTCAGTCTCAAAACCCTTTCAACTAGTTGCAAAGAGTTCAACTCAAAACACTGAATGGGCTCAGTCTTAGATCCCAGTAGAAAGGTCCACTGGTCATACCATGATGTTCAAGACTTCCCAAGGCTCCATATACCATGGTCTAGGTTCCCAGGATCCAGTTTAAAAGATGAGTAATGGGAAAATATTTCTGAAAGTCTTCAAAGCCTCCTTTTCATGATCCTTTTCATGACCCAAGCTCTTCATACTATTCTATTCTCTCCATTAGCATTATCCACAGTCCCGGAGCATTCTGTTCTGGGACAAATAGACCTCAAAAATGCACTAAATCCCAAAGTTTGTAAAAGCACTCTGTGTGTGTGCTCTTGCTTCGTTTTCTTGTTTCCTTTACAGCACAGGATGCCTTGAATCTTGAGACATTCCTTATAAACAAACACAAAAGTAGAAGAATATTGTAAAGATCTTATTTTTAGTGATATTTGCTACATAATGAGATGCAGAGAGTCTTTTCGGCTCTTCATTTAGAGAACTTTCAAGCAATTTTCCCCCCACGTATCATTAGCTAGGGTCATTTAAACTTCCAGGTATTAATGAGTTGCATAAAGACGAGGTTTGGGTAGAGAAGGTTTTAAAGTTATTTCATAAAGCTGTACCCACAGGGTTCTTACCTCTGAAGAATGAATCTACCAAATGGCTATATGTT
>NC_060271.1:98883443-99043212 GCF_021613505.1 Equus quagga
CTACTGAGTTACACAGTCACCGGCTTTATCTGGGTCTTCTCCATCGATTTTAATCCACTTCTTTTCTATTTCAACCTGTTATATAAAAGCAAAGCATGGGCAGCATTAACAAATGCAACACAGCACAAACACCTGCTCAGTGCTCTTTTATACACGAAGCAAGAACTGCAGCCACCCCATCCTTTGGACACAGACACAGCCCCTCCGCCCTCTCACGCTAGCTCTGTAGTGAGCACTCTGCTCTCCTTTTGGGCAACAGAGCGCCCCACATTCTTCCTTCTAGGGACAAATCTTGAAGAAGACTGAAACTCCTCTCTTCTAAGTCAAACATAGTTTTTATAAAATGTATACAGAATACACACATTGATAAGACAATTAGAGATCTGGCTAGACATGAGATCAATTACACTCCCATATCATATATCCAACCTTTGGCCTACCTGAGATTTATAACACACCCCAGATCATCTCTCTAATTAACTAAAACAAACTAGTTTACAAACTGGTAAACCAGCGGGGCAGAACCATCTGCCTGCCCCTCATCTTTTTCACCTCAGCTTATACGTCACCTCCTCACAGAGGCCCTCCTGGATCATTCTAGAAAAGGAAGCCCTCCATCACTCTCTACCCTGTTACCCTATTATATTCTCTTAGAATTTGTCACTATTTGAAACTATATTATTCATTTGTTTACTAATTATTTTTTGTTCCCCCACTAGAAGGACTATGAGGACATGCTCTTGCTCACTCTTGTGTCCCTGGCATCTAGAACAGCACCTGGCACTTTGAAATTATTCAATAAATGCTTATTAAATGGAAGATAACATTTTGAAACTGCCACCAAGTATGGACCAATTAGTAAATGCTATTAAAGCTAAAGAGGCTTTGTCATATAATTTTGAGCTGTCCTCTAAAATTACATGAAACTGGTTCAGCTGTGAACAGGAAAATAGGTATAAATGAAGTCTCCATGTGCACTTGAGCCACATTTCAGTCACATATAATACTTCTATAACTAGTGCTACAGGCCAAGATCCCCCAAGAAGCAGGTTCTGGATGGAGACTGGTGTGCAGAAAGTTTACTGGGGATGCTGCTGGGGTCAACACCTGTGGGGGAAGGAAGGGAAAGGCAGGAAGCAGAATGGGGAGAGGGAGAAGCTGGGCTGCCATGCAGTCCCAATAAAAGCTGCAGCCAATTCTAGGGAGAGCTGAAGCTAGGACGGGCGTGCAGAGTTATCCCGAGTTGAGGCATAAGGGTCTTTCTACCCCTGCATCCACCAATCGCTGGACACAGGCTGCCCCAGGAAGGGGGCGTGACCTGGAGCAAGGCAGCTTTCTTCAGCCAGGGCAATTCCCAACTGCTGGGCGAGGGAGTACTTCAGACCCAAAGGGGCTGCACAGGACAGCACCCACATGTCATTAATTTTATCAATAGAAAAAAAAAATCACCAGAGTTAAAAATATATGCTTCTAAACAGATGCTCCAGACTTATACTACTATACTATAGAACCATCAGTTGATGTTAGTGATGTCATATAATCACACCACTTTGAGAAACTATGGGAAACATGTGGCAGAGGCTATCTCTATATCTACTAACTTTGAAGGTGAGAAGGAAAAGCAAGTTTAGAAACAGGTGCAAGCGTATGCCACTTTTTAATTCATCTACCGAAGAATGCAGAGGAGCTGATGGTGAAGCTTTAAAGCTTTTGTAATAGAGAAACTCAGCATTTCCCAAAGGGTGCTCCACAGAACTATATTCCAGAAGACATTGATAGGTGTATTACATGCACATGGACATGCTCTCATAGACAAGATTCCATAATCAATGAGTTTGGAAAACTGGGTTAAGTTTAACAAGTTTCTTCAATGCAGAACTTCTTAGAGCCTTCATTTAACATTAATTTAGTGTACAGCATTCCCCAACGTATTTTTGAATTGGACACAGAACACATCTTGGAAAATGCTGTTCTAACATAATTTTTATTATAAATATGCTTCTGAAATGTGAGTTCATTTTTTCCCCCAAATCCCCCCAGTTTAGAGTTGTATATATATATATATTTTTTAGTTGTGGGTCCTTGCAGTTGCGGCACGTGGGACGCCACCTCAACATGGCCCAATGAGCATCGCCATGTCTGCGCCCAGGATCTGAACCAGCCAAACCCTGGGC
The DNA here is from genome assembly GCF_021613505.1 of Equus quagga. Classification (NCBI taxonomy): domain Eukaryota; kingdom Metazoa; phylum Chordata; class Mammalia; order Perissodactyla; family Equidae; genus Equus; species Equus quagga. The sequence goes on from NC_060271.1 coordinate 98,885,618, forward strand.
CGCCAAAGCAGAGCACGTGAACTCAATCACTCAGCCACGGGGCCGGCCCCTGAATTCATTTTTAATGCTCTGTTCTTCATTGAGAGCTGAATTATTAAGTACATGGCACTGTGTGCTCAGGCTTCTGACATTCTCTAGAACTGAGGGGAAGAACTAGGCTCACTGGTGACCATCAGGTTTCCATGGCTGGGCTCTTTTCTAGGGCAAATACACACACACACACACACACACACACACACGGTCACTTAAGAGGGAAAAGCAAATATTTAAAGCCAAATCAGGTCACAGCTCCAGAAGCCCCAACCTGAATAAAGGCCTTCGGATGTACCTGAATGTTGTAGCAAGCTCGCTGATGAATGTGTTTCTGCGGCTGGACATCACTCTCCACCCCCAGAGACCTGACTTCTGTCCCTGAGGCACAGGTGTCAAGCATCCCAAACTGAACAGTAGCAAATGGATACCAATCAGAGGGAATTTCTTGATCTGATCCAAGTTCTAGTTTGTAAGACAAACAATGGGGATGATCAGGACCTTGAAGAAAAAAATCAAATGATCAGTCAAAGTATTTCAACAACCATGGGACATTTCTCTAGAAGGTAAGAAGCACACATCCTCCTCTTTAATAAGTAACTCCATTAACATTATGACAGTGTGAATTCCATTTAAACAACATTTCATCAAAATTCATGATTTTTCACTAACTAGGGGGAATCTATCTATGTTTTTTAAGTACTAGCTTTAAAATAGGTACAACCTTATTACTATGTACCTGCATATATTAACTCCTAAAAGTGTTTTCAATTAGAAGTATGCTAAGTTTCTTTAACTAAAAGATGAGCAATACTTATATTAAGCATCATTTGGCTACAGTGTGTGTCAGATCTGTAAAAAAACCATCTTTCTCTTAAGTAGACTGAATAAACTCTTACAATAACTTTTAATTTATACACGTTCTTACCACTCTGTTTATTGATAGATAATGCAAAGGTAAATTTCAGCCCAAATTAAGTCACATTATAAAAAAATTCTGATTTTTAAAGTTAAATTTAATGAAATTTTATTACATTTCAAAAACTACTCTAGGCCAAGAATTCTTTTTTCAGTAAAATTAAGTCTCACTCATTCTCCTTAAAGCCTTGACTGGAACAGATGTACAATATAGAGATGGGCATATTGGCTTTCAGTGTTTCAATTACTATTTGTTTTCACTTAGCTCAATTTGCCATGTATTGAGCATCTACTCTATGCCAGACCAGGCTCTGTGCCAGCCCAGGGATATTGGATATATGCAAAGATTTTAAGTGGGGTCATGTAAAGTGTGTGTGTGTGTGTGTGTGTGTGTTATAATGGAGTTAAAAATATTTTCAGTGTAATCACTGTAGTAACTCTACAATGTTCTATGACTCTGCCACCTTGTCCACAGCATCTGCATATCCAATGCGGCTATCTTTACATAAATAAAGGTATGACATGACATTAACTTCAAAAGCCAGATTAAATTACTTTACCACTGACATAGCTCAAGAAAGAACATTTCCATTAGAATATAGCTTTAGGCACAAAAACAAGAGTTTAAAGGATTTCACTTAATTCTTAAAAGATAAATTGCTTTTCCTTCCTTACAACCTGTTTCTTGTAGAAACTAATAGAATTCTAAGGCTGTAAAAGGCCTTGAGAAGTCATCAATCAATTAACCCATGGACCTCATTAACCATCTCCACCACTTGTACGTAGGGTAGGATGACGGTGGCCTCTGAGGTGCTCTAAGATACCTAGATTACTGCAGGCAAGTGACAACTGTATTCACATACACACACATACACCCAGGGGAGAGTCCACAACCCCTTACCCTTTCTAGTCTTCTGTCTACAGTGAGGATGCAGTAAGTTTCTTTAAGATTAATTCAGGCGCTCTTAAGTCCCTTGTGGCCCAGTGGTTAAGAACACAAACAGTGAGGCCAGATTGCCCAGGGTTCAATGCCAACCCTGCTACTTCAGAGCTGTGTAACCCTAGGTAAGTTACTTGATCTCTCTGAGCCTCAGTTTCCCCATCTGAAAATGGGGGTGATGATGATGCTAATAATAACACGAACCTTATAGGATTGTCGTAAGAATTAAACCAGTCGGCACACACCGAGAGCTAGAGCCGTGGGATACTACGGGTGTAGAAGTGTTGGACATATATGATTACTTTGCAAAGTGCTATTCGATTATAAATCCAATGTTATTATTTAATTACTATAATTTTGCTAATGAATTCTACACTTTTGGAGCTGAAAATGATATTGGAGATGATCTAATTTGATATTCATATTTTAAAGGAAAAAATTCTTTTGGAACGTTTGCAGTCAAAATTACCCAAGTTGAAGATCTAGAACTCAAAAAATGTGAAAAACAAAACCTTTCCACCCGCTTTCCAAAAAAAATTGGTAAAAGATAAAGGAGATTCCTTTCAAGCTTTCTGGCATATTTTTCCTGGCTTTTAAAAACTCTAAATACTCTACCATGTTTAATAACACAGTCCCCCTTTAGCCTTTGATCTCCATGAGGAGAGGTATCCTGTCTGTCCCCAGGGCAATGTCGGGCACGTTTGGGCCTCCATGGGTACTTGTCGAATTTACAAATAAATGAATAAAACGTAGAGGAAAATCATGCTATTTATCTCAGTACTGACCAGCAGGGGGCGCTCTCGGGCTTTGGTAATGGTTATTTTCCTCAACGCAACTTTCTTAGGACTGGGAACGCAAACCACAAAATCTGCTTAGGTCTAGGCGATATCCCTCCCTCTTGAACCAAAATATTTCACATCCGAAACTGAACCGTTGAGAGTTAGAGGGAATGAATGGTAGGAGGATGACACAAGGGGAGGAGGAGAGAGAAAGCAAGGTGCCGATGACAGAGAGCAAAGAGAAAAAGGAAAGGCAAGTTATATTTAAAAATTGGTAAAATGGGGAAGGTGGAGAGATATATGTTAATTGACCCTCCACCGCTCCCACTCCCCTTTTTAATTCTATGCCACCATCTGCACCTCCTTTGGTTAACCCATCTTCTCATTCATCCTCCTTCTCTTCTCCTTATTCTCCTTCTTCTTCCACTTCTTCCTTTATCTCTCTCTCTCTCTTCTCCTTTCTCTCTCCCCTACTCAGCCACCCACCCCTAACAAAGCCTGTGCTCAAGAAAGGCTCCTCTGTCCCTCTGTAGTCATTCACACCTTAGTCTGAATGAATTATCTGAGCCACCTGCTCAAGGCCAACCTTTGTTGTAAAATGAAAGACTTGCCCACTGTTAAAGGAGTATTAAGCACTGACATGCTGGTAGAAGAGACATTTAAGGGGCCAGCAGCCCTTCCCACCTCCCTTGCAGTAAGATGTAAGTGAAAAGGAAAAGTCATTCCTGATCTCAAAAATCCACAGGAGGAAAAGCATAAAATTTTTTTTTAAACTAGTGCATGGTAGACTAGTTCATATATTCTCCTTCAGTTTCTGTTAAAAGATTTTTTTCTAAAAATACAAGTTTTTTTATAAACTAGCTTGAAAAGGGTAATGTTTTAAAGACTTTAAAAAGATCTTCTGTTCTCTAAACATCCAATTGATTTAAAAAGTATATAGAAAAATAGACATACACTGTAAGACCCTGCTACTCTACATGTGGTCCATGGGCCAGCAACATTGGCATCACTTGAGCACGTGGGGGAAACACAGTATGGGGGCCCCACCTGCTGAATCAGAATCTGCATTTTAACAAGGCGATTCATGTGCACACACAAGTTTGAGAAGCACTGCCTCAGGTCAAGGACTTCCTCTCTCCCCCAACCCTACTCTTTCTATGCTTCTCCTCCAGAGGCAAATTGCCAAGCACCATCTCACTCTTTGCATTACCCTCCCCCACCCAACAACGGTGAAGCCACGTGATCCCAGAAGTGCCCTGCACGCCCCACCCCCCCCAACCCCCACTCTACGTGACACAGCCTCCGCTGCCTTTTTCTCTGGGCCTTCTCTTTGTGCACAGACCTGATCTGAACAAAGCAGCTTTGATCCCAAAGGATTTGTTCAGTGAATTATCACCATATAATTCAGTGGAATGCTTGTAAAACGTTGTTCTGTGTGGGCCTGGTGCTATGACAGTCTTCCAAAAGAATTCCTGAAGGCCAAGATCGAGTCCAGCCAGCCTCTCTGGGAATACCCATTCCTGTAATGGTTCTTAGTGAGCTCAAATGCTGGTAAATATGGGTGGGAGGGCAATAACAGAGCTCCAGGAGCCAGAGGACACACAGTGCAGGGACAAACAATGCCTGGGGAAGCACAACAGGCTTCAGAGGAGAGGTGGCAGGGCAGCAATTCTCAGCCCTGGCTGCATGGGAGAGCCAAGACCTGGGCCTCACCCCCAGAGAGTCTGATCGGTAGGGATGGGGTCTAAATAAGGGCTTGTTTTTAAAAGTCTAATGATTCTAAGGACTCTAACACGCAGCCAGGGCTGGGAAACAGACTTAGACTTTAAAAGGAGTGAGGAGAAGATCCCAGGCTGTCTCAGCTAATGGCACCATCACCCACCTGTTCGCCAAAGCCGGACATGCTGACCTCCTCCCACCCCCTCCTTCCCCCACGCCCACAGATAACCTGTCACTGTTTTGGGGGTACCTCTTCCGAATTCCCTCACCCATCCCTCACCTCCTTCTCAGTGCTCCCACTGCCAGTGGGCTCGCCTAGCCTCTCTCCCCTCCGCCAGCCTCCCCGTATCCATAATCTACTCTTAATCTCTCCCCCACGCCCCATGCCTGCCTTCCTACAACAAGGTATGATTCTGTCACAGTCATGCCAGACAACACTCTGGAGGCCCTGCTGACAGACAAACAGCATGGTTCGTAGTGTCCTTCATATCCTGGTTTCTTCTCCCACCACTCCCTCGGTCCTAAAACTCAGCTAAGACCTCCCACCTAAACGCCTGTGTTTCTGCTGTTTCTATCCTTTTTTTTTTTTTTTCTTTTTCTCCCCAAAGCCCCCCAGTACATAGTTGTATATTCTTCGTTGTGGGTCCTTCTAGTTGTGGCATGTGGGACGCTGCCTCAGCGTAGTCTGACGAGCAGTGCCATGTCCACGCCCAGGATTCGAACCAACGAAACACTGGGCCGCTTGCAGCGGAGCGCGCGAACTTAACCACTCGGCCACGGGGCCAGCCCCTGCTGTTTCTATCCTTGATGGAATCCTACTGACACCTGCACGCCAAGCTGAGCTGTCCCCTCTTCAGCAGAGGCTTCCCCAGTACTCAGTGCAGTTTACCACTCCTTCCTCTTGCATCCCTACTGTGTCGGCTTCCACATGCCTGGAATAGAGCACATTTCCACAGCGCACTTGGATAGTTGCTTCCAAGTCTGTTCTGCCTACTAAGCTTGTGTTTCTGGAGAACAGAGATCATGTTTGCACTCAGCACAGAGCCTGTACCTGGAGGAAATTTAGTGGGTTCTGTGGAATGAAAGAAAGAATGAGCAAGCCCTCTTCTCAATAAATTCCTGTTGATTGAATCAATTAACTATACGATTAACTCTGAGAAAATGCAGTGTTATAAATGGGATCATTTTCACAAGAAGCTTCATATGTTGCTCCCATTCTAAAACTAGAAAAGAATGATTGGTATGGGTCCTCAGTTTGAAGAATCGGGACGGTTGTCCTGACCAGGTCTAGCCAGAGTGCCTGCTCTGAGGCTCAGCAGCTGGAAGGGGTGCTTTGCAAGCATGTCCCCGACCCCACCTGGACAAGCCAGCAGGCTGAGGCCCTGTGCTCCCTCTCAGAGGCATACTCATTAGGCAAATCTATGTGAAAACTATGTCTGACCTTCTCTTCTGGTCCCAGTGACCATCTCTAAGACCAAAGGAAAACAGCAGGAGGCAGGTTATCACCCAGCCCTCAGGGGACCTCTGTGCATCCTGGAGGTTACAGTAGGCATTTCAACCTGCCTTCCCCTCTTTCCCTCTGTTTTTAGCAAAATAAAAGGCAAGAGTATTCTGATTTTTATAACCCCTCTCACCTAAGAGTAGCACAACTTTGAGAATAGATCATTTGGAACCTTATATTCAAAAGCTCAAAACTTTTCCCTGGGATGAAGATAATCTGAAAATGGTTTTAATTTGCTTTTCCAGCAAAATTATTTAAAAAGGCAGGAAACGTTACCTGGATTATATCATGGAAGATATTCCCATCATGCTGGAGTTGACCAGGAGGCGCCATGAGAAGCCATCTGTGTGACCACGCTATCCCGTCACCACCCCGCCCTGCCCGGAGCCTGAGCCGTCCTCCCTATTCCTCGGGGCTGGAACCGTAACTAATGTGAGTCATGAGAGCTGCAGAGCGGAATTAGGCATCAGCGGAGGAGAGTGGGGCATGTCAGAGGGGACTGCTGTGTGGGGGCTTCCCTTCTGCACAGCCGCCTAGGGCTCCTCAGCCACCCAGCTCTGTCTGTCGCCTGCTGGACCCTGGAGCCCAATCAGTCAACAGACATTAAGCCGGCGAACTGCAAGTGCTAGACAAGGGGGCCCTGCACCTTCCAGGGCACGGTCCATGCCGCCCCTCAAATCTCAAGTCCATGTGCTCTTCCTGCCCCAGAACATTGCAAGGCCTGCTGAGCAGCATCCCTCAACCTGGGCTACACGTTAGGTTCACCTGGGGAATCTCTCAAAACATACAGGTGCCTGGGCCTCTCCCCCCAGATTCTGATTTAATTGGTGTGGAGTGGAGCCTGAACATCAACATTATTTAAAAGCTCCCAGGCTATTCTAAGATGTAGCCAGGTTTGAGAAACACAGCTATAGGGCCACCTTGAATAAAAATACTACCTCAGAAGTCCACAGCCTGGAAGGCCCTAAGATGAAATGACATTTCCCTGAAGGATTAGATCAGCTTTGAGCTATTTGGGAGCAAGGATCAGACCTTATTCATCTTTAGCCCCAACACCTGATGTGGCACTTGGTATAAAGTAAGTGCTCAATAAAAGTTTAGTTGCACGAATGAATGCACCAACTCAGATCCCTCAAATCTGCCCCCAATTTAGTCCCCTAGCCCAGTGTTCTGCTAGAAATAACTGAACTAAAACAGGGACCAGCCCGAATTTCACAATTTGCTTTTCTGCTCTATTATATTACACCCACTACTAACCTACTAGTCTAAAATAAATGGTGTGCCAGGACTGTCTTCTCAAAGTTCTGAACTTCTAGATTAATTATTTTCTTTGCAAAATTTTAAAAAATTAGCTGAATTTTTAATGCTTAGGTTGTGTCCACCTAATTCTAAAACAACTAGTTGAGCTGGTCAAATTGGTCGATTCAGCTAAAGAAATCAATTTGGGTAAAAACAAAAGGCAATCTGATTTCAAAAAGCAGGGATCAAAACCTAAGGAGGAAGTGGTGCTGGCTGAGAATAGAAAAAAGTTCAGATATACTCACAGATGACAGATCTTTAAAAGTTAATTAAGGGATCTAAGGTACGTGAGCAATATTTTTAATATTTGAGGTTGATGGGGTTGATGTCAAGACACTTAACTAGAAATTTTCCCTCAGTGCCACATCCACAACAAAATCCTAGCCTAGGATGGTATTTCTTATGATATTAAAAAAATTTTTAAGTTAAACTTATCTGATAGAAATAGATACAAGAGGACAAAATCAACCAGCGACTAAATGTTCCATTTCCCACCCAGCGACATAAGCGTGGCCTCAGCTGACTGAAGTTACCATCTGTCTCAGTGTGGTTTCAACCTGAGGAGAAGGGTGGAAACATTCAAGCTATTTCACACGGAAATCAACTTGGGGTGTTGAATATTTACTTGAATTTTTATCAGGAAGCCGGTCTATCTTCCATACCACGGCCCGATAGGCGCTTTCATATTTTGCTGACCCCACAGTGACCTGTATGACAGGTTCAGATTCAAGTTCATGTAAATTCCCCAGACATGCCCGGCGGTTCATTTTGGCTTTCAGGGACTTCTGCCGCTGGAGGTTCATGGTCCAGAGGGCCTTGATCCACTGTGATGGGACAGGAAAGTGTATCATTATATTGTCACAGGACCTCAAGGCACTGGCGTGGGATGGTCTCTGAGCCAATGGGGCCATGTTGACAAAGGCTTGAAGCTCCACATACGCCCCCTGGACAACTACAACAGACTTCAGGGAAAAGGGAAGATCTTCTCCATTATACGACGTCTTGAAACGCATCAGCTCAAACCGGCAGGCATCCAGGGGTACAAACTTAATGATTCTTGATTGCTCAAATTCTTGGTCTTTCACACACTTATGAAAATGATAGTCAAGAATATCAATCCCCTTCTTTTCTGAGTCTTTTTCAAAATAACGTTCATTTCGCTTCTGCAGTTCAAGGTCATTCAAAGTTAAAAAGCATTCCATGTTGCCATTCACAAAGCAGAGGCAGCAGATTTGAGTTATCACAGCACTTTCCACCAATTTTCCATCTTCTTTAGTAATTTTACCCCAAAAGTTGTCCACAATTTCCAGGGAAATTTCTTGTTCCTCATAGTTCTTTTTTGGTTTTGAAACAGCTGGCAGCTTCATCAGCTCCTCCTCCACAGTAGTCAGAAAGTCAAGGAAGTCATGGTACTCAGTAGACCCCAACTTCAGCATCTGTTCTATGTCTGGCTCGTGAACTACTTCTGTCTTAGAATGGTATTTCCTTTTTTCTGTGTAAGACACATGCTCAATCTTCACAGTATGGATTTTTCCTGCCACACTGAAGTTCTCAACTTTGGGTTCGGAAAGCCTGCAATGTGGATCGAGCTGTAACTCTTTAAATGGTTTTTCTAACCCCTGCTCATAATACATTTGTAGAATTCCTCCAGGTACGACCTTCAGAAAAATTGGTCCCCACTGACGAGAAGACATCATGTTCTTCTTCTCAGGAATTCTCAGCATGAAAGACCATCCAGTTTTTGGCTGACTCCTAAAGAGTGTGTGAGGGACAAAGGAAGAGGCAGTGTCTTCGGCACACAGACATTTCATAGACAGATTTCCAAGTGAGTCTTGGTTCTCAGCTGATTGGAGATGCTCAAGCTTCTCACAGATGTAGTTGAGTGAACATTGATTTAAACTTTTTTGATCAATGGGCATCTCTTTGTCTTTTGATGGGAACATCTTTCTGCTTCCTGGAGGGTCAAAGGTGAACTGGGAAGCACTGCCTTCATCTTTCCAAAATGGACTTGAAAAAGCACAGTCCTCCCGAAAATACTGAAACTGGGGAGCATTATTCTGCAACCCTAGGCTTTCAGCCTGGTGAGGGCTATTTTCATTTGGAGAACCCACTTTGGGAGCTGGATGTGTACATGAGTGGTCATTGGGTAAGGAAGCGTGGGATAAACAGGTTGGTTTAGTAGGCAATAAGGAGGAACCTGCTCCTGGGATTGTGAGTGGACTGTTTGAAGATGATTCTGGAATAGGATAAAGCACATGAGTCCCTGTTTTGGGGATGCCAGGGATGCCAGGAATACCTGGGAAGTCTTTGGTAGGTGTAGAAAGAGGGGAGTTACTTGGAGGTCCCGGACTGAAGTAAAAGTCTATGATGGGAGAGGAGAGGGGGCTGCTGCCGGTGGAGGAAGGTCCTCTGGGAAATTCCTTAGGACCAGAGAGGTTCAGCTTAAGCCCGTTTGGCCTACAGATGCCTTGATTCTCCAGAGGTAAATTCTTTGACTTTTGAGAAGGTTGAAAAGTGGGGTCATCATCAAATGTGACCCAGTTGCCTGGGTTCGTGGAGCACATCTTTGGGATCAGATTATGGTCTCGTCAATGAACCAGATACGTTGTCTCTGTTAAAGGAGAAAGAGAAAATAAGACTATAATGAGGGGAAAAAATTCGAGTTACTAGAGGTCTTTAGTCTGAGAAATACTTGGATTTAAAAGCATCTAGATTTATAGATTGAGCTCAAGGAAATGCTTAAAAATTGTAACACTTTTGATCGATGAATGTATAAAAAAAGAAGATCTAACCATATGCTCTTTACAAGAGACTCATTTTAGATTTAAGGACACACATAGGCTGAAAGTGAAAAGATAAAAAGATATTCTATGCAAATAGAAACCAAAAGAGAGCAGAGGTGGCCACACTAACATCAGACAAAATAGACTTTAAGTCAAAAACTGTCACAAGAGACAAACAAGGCATTATATAACGATAAAAGGGTCAGCTCACCAGGAAAATATAACAGTTACAAGTATATGTAAACCAAACATCAGAGCACCCAAATATATGAAGCAAACTTTAAAAAATGAAGAGAGAAATAGACAGCAATACAGTAACAGTAGAAGATTTCAATACCCCACTTTCAATAATGGACGGAACATCCAGACAAAAGATCAATAAGGAAATAGAGGACTTGAACAACACTAGAGACCAAATGGACCTACTAGACATAAACAGAACATTCCACACAACAGCAGCAGAATACACATTCTTCTTAAGAACATATAGAACATTCTCCAGGATAGATCACATGTTAGGTCACAAAACAAGTCTTAACACATTTAAGAAGATTGAAATCATACCAAATATCTTTTCCAAACACAACAGAATGAAACTTGAAATCAAGAACAGAAGGAAAACTGGAAAATTCACAAATATGTTGGAATTAAACAACCCACTCTTGAACAACCAATGGATCAAAGAAAAAATCAAAAAGGAAATTAGAAAATATCTTGGGACAAACAAAAATGAAAACCCAACGTATCAAATTCACAGGACATAGCAAAAGCTGTACTAGGAGAGGAGCTTATAGTGGTAAACACATTAAAAAAGAAGAAAGACCTCAAATACACAAACTAACTTTACAGCTCAAGGAACTAGAAAAAGAAAAAACAAACTAAGCCCAAAGTTAGCAGAAGGAAGGAAAGAACAACGATTAGAGCAGAAAGAAATGAAATAGAGAATAGAAAATAGAGGAAAATCAGGGCCGGCCCCATGGCCAAGTGCTTAAGTTCATACACTCCACTTTGAGGGCCCAGGGTTTTGCTGGTTCAGATCCTGGGCATGGACCCAGCACCACTCGTCAAGCCATGCTGAGGCAGCATCCCACATAGCAGAACTAGAGGGACCTACAACTAGAATAACAACTATGTACTGGGGGAGCTTTGGGGAGAAGAAGAAAAAAAAAGAAAATAGAAGAAAATCAATGAAACTAAGAATTGGTTCTCTGAAAAGATCAACAAAATTGACCAAACTTTTATCAAAACTGAGAAAAAAAGGGAAAATACTCAAATAAAACCAGAAATGAAAGAGGAGACATTAAAACTGATGTCACAAAAGTAAAAAATGATTAAAAGGGATTATTATGAAAAATTATATGCCAACAAATTTGATAACCTAAAAGAAATGGATGAATTCCTAGAAATACATCTACTAAGACTGAATCATAAAGAAAGAGAAAATCTGAACAGACCTATAATTAGTAAGAAGATTGAACTGGTAGTCAAAACCTCCCAAAAAAGAAAAGCCCAGGCTTGGGAGGCTGCACTGGAGAATTCTGCCAAACATTTAAAGAAGAATTAACACCAATCCTCAAATTCTTCCAAAGAAGTGAAGAGGATGGAACACTCCCTTTACTCTGACACCGAAGCCAAAGACACTACAAGAAAAGAAAAATACAGGCCAATATCCCTGATGAAGATAAATGCAAAAATCCTCAACAAGACACTAGCAAACCAAATTCAACAGCAGATTAAAAGGATCACACACCATTATCAAGTGGAATTTATCCCTGGGATGCAAGGAGAATTCAAGAGATGAAAAGCAATCATGTGATACACCACATTAACAGTACAAAGAGTAAATACCACTTGCTCATCTCAGTAAATGCAGAAAAAGCATTTGACAAAATTCAACACCTTTTCATGATAAGAAACCATTCAACAAACTAGGAATAAAAGGAAATAACCTCAATAAAATAAAGGCCATATATGAAAAGCCCACAACTAACATCATACCCAACGATGAAAAACTGAAAGCTTTTCCTATAAGATCAGGAACAAGGCAAAGATGTCTTTCTTGCCACTTCTATTCAACTTCATACTGGAAAACCTAGAGCAATTAGGCAAGAAAACACGTAAAGGCATCCAAACCAGAAAGGAAGAAGTTACACTGCATCTGTTTGCCAATGATAAGCTCTCATATGTAGAAAACGCTGAAGATTTCACAAAAAAACTGTTAGAACTAATAAATGAATTCAGCAAAGTTGCAGGATACAAATCAACATAAAAAATCAGCTGCATTTCTACACACAGTGAATAATCCAAAAAAGAAATTAAGAAAGCAATTCCATCTACAATAGCATCAAAAAGAATAAAATACGTAGGACTAAACTTAACCAAAGACACAAAAGACTTGTAAACTGAAAACTGCAAAGCATTATTGCTGAAAGAAAGTAAAGACACAAATGAATGAAAAGACATCCCACATTCATGGATTGGAAGACTTAAGATTGTTAAGACATCCATACCAACCAAAGTGATCTGCAGATTCATCGCAACTTCTATCAAAATCCCAATGATTTTTTTTGCAGAAATAGAGAAAACAATGCTAAAATTCATATGGAATCTCAAAGGACTTTGAAGAGCCAAGACAATCTTGAAAAATAACAAAGCTGGAGGCCTCACACTTTCTGACTTCAAAACATATTACAAAATTATGGTAATCAAAACAGTATGGTACTGACATAAAGACAGACTTATATACCAATGGATCAGAATAGAGAGAGCCCAGAAATGAACCCACACATATATGGTCAAATAATATTTGACAAACGTGCCAAGATCATACAATGGGGAAAGGATAGTCTCTTCAACAAATTATGTTGGGAAAACCAGATATCTATATGCAAAAGAATAACCTTGGACCCTTATCTTATACCCAACACAAAAATCAACCAAAAATGGATTAAAGAACATAAGACCTGAAACTATAAAACTCCTAGAAGAAAACATAGGGGAAAAGCTTCACGACGTTGGTCTTGGCGATGATTTCTTGGATATGACACCAAAAACACAGGCAACAAAAGCAAAAACAGACAAGTGAGACTACAACAAACTAAAAAGCCTCTGTACGGCAAAGGAAACCATCAACAGAGTGAAAAGGCAACCTAACGGAATAGGAGAAAATATTTGCAAAGTATATATCTGATAAGGGGTTTAATATTCAAAATATATAAGGAACTCCTACAACTCAATAGCAAAAAACAAACAAATAACCCAATTTCTAAAAAATAGGTAACAGACTTGAATAGACATTTCTCCAAAGAAGACAAACAAATGGACAACAGGTATATGAAAAGATATTCAACATCACTAATAACCAGGGAAATGCAAATCAAAACCACAATGAGATATCACCTTATACCTGTTAGGATAGCCATTACCAAAAAAAAAAAAAAAACCATCAACAACAAACAAACCACACACAACACAACACAGAAAAATAAGTGTTGGCATGGGTGTGGAGAAATTGGAACCCTTGTGCACTGTTGGTGGAATGTAAAATGAAAAACAGTATAGGGGTTCCTCAAAAAATTTAAAACAGAACTACCATATGATCCAGCAGTCCCACTTCTGGGTATTTATCCAAAAGAATTGAAAACAGGCTCTGCACTCCCATGTTCACTGCAGCATTATTCATAACAACCAACCTAAATGTCCATCGTCCAATGAAGAAAGAAAATGTCATATATACATACAATGGAATATTATTCAGCCTTAAAAAGGTAGGAAATTCTGACACTCGCTACAACATGGATGAACATTATGGACATTATGATAAGTGAAATAAGCCAGTCACAAAAAGACAAATACTGTATGATTCCAGTCATATGAGGTATCTAAAGTAGTCAAATTCATAGAAACAGAAAGCAGAATGGTGGTTACCGGGGGCGGGGGGAAGAGGGAAAAAGGCTGATGCTGTTCAATGGATATAAAATTTTAGTCATGCAAGATGAAAAAGTTCTAGAGAGATCTGTTGTACAAGGTGCATATAGTTAAGAATACTGTACTGTACACTTAAAAATTTATTTAAAAAGGGGCTGGCTCTATGGCCAAGTGGTTAAGTTCACACACTCCGCTTCGGCAGCCCAGGGTTTAGCTGGTTCGAATCCTGGGCGCGGACATGACAACATTCATCAAGCCATGCTGAGGCGGCATCCCACATGCCACAACTAAAAAAGAATACACAACTATGTACCGGGGGGCTTTGGGAGAAAAAGGAAAAATAAAATCCTGAAAAAAAAAAGGTTTATTAAAAGGGTAAAACAACTTGTTGAAAAATGCTATTTTTTACTACAATTAAAAAAAGCTGCAACACTTTTGAATCAATTCAAAAAGACTTGATCCAAATGGCCTTGTTAGTGCTGTAGAAAACACAAAAGGAAAAGACAAAAACTCAACTTATAATGAACTTATAGCCTATTGACAACTCCAAAATATGTGAGATTTACAGTTTAGAAGCATTTTCAAATTCATGATCTTATTTCTCAAAATGACTCTGAGAGGTATATATCATTATTCTCATTTCATAGCTGAGATTACTTGGTTTAGAGTCATCACCTAAAGTCACCCAGTTGGTAAAAGGCAGAACTAGGATTTTTTTTTTTAAAGACTGGCACCTGAGCTAACATCTGTTGCAAATCTTTTTTTTTTTTTTCTGCTTCTTCTCCCCAAAGCCCCCCAGTACACAGTTGTATATTCTAGCTGTAGGTCCTTCTAGTTCTGCTATGTGGGATGCCACCTCAGCATGGCACCACATGGGCAGCAGTGGTGTCATGTTATGCCCAGGATCCAAACAGGCGAAACAAACCCTGGGCCTCCGAAGCAGAACAGGCAAACTTAACCACTTGGCCATGGGGCGGCCCCATAGAATTTTTTTTTATAACAGCTTTATTGAGATGCAATTCACATACATAAAATTCACCCATTAAAAAAATGACAATTCAGTGGTGTTTAGTATATTCACAAAGTTGTGCAAATATCACCACTATCTAATTTCAGAACATCCTTATCACCCCCAAAATAAACCCTGTACTATTAGCAGTCACTCCCCATTCTCCTCTCCCCTAAAACCTGGCACCCACAAATCTACTTTCTTTTTCTATGAATTTGCCTAGTCTGGACATTTCATAGACTCCACAACATATGGTCTTTTGTGTCTGGCTTCTTTCACTTAGCATCATGTTTTCAAAGTTCATCCACGTTGAACATGGATCAGTACTACATTCCTTTTCGAGGCTGAATAACATTTCATTGTAAGGCTATCCCGCATTAGGTTTATCCATTCATCACTTGATGGACATTTGGCTTGTTTCTGTTGTTGGGATATTATGAATAATGCTGCTACAAACATTTGTGTATAAGCTTTTGTGTGATCATTTCTCTTGCTATATACCTAGGCTTGGAAAGAACCAGAATTTGAACACAGGTCACTTCATCCGATCTAATACAACATAAATTATTGAAATTATTCTAATGACATCAGAGGTGATGCGCTGTACGGCCACAACACTGACCAGGGGGTGGGGTAACCCGAATCCCAGGCACTGCTCTGCCACGCACGAGCTGTGTGCAAAGTCTCCAGACATTCAGTGGTTAGAGGAGAACCATCTCTGAGGTCCTTTCTAAAACAATTCTCTAGTGGTTGACATCCAATTGAAATTTTTTTCAAAAGCACAAATTGTGATACCACTGGGATTTCTGACCAAACTTCCATGAGACAGAAAGTAAAACTCATGAGATCTACTGACGTGAAAACTCAAAACCTCCTGGAGTAAAGCCCATGAGAAAGGCATATTTTTCTCCCTGCAGCCAGCCTTCTCGCCTCCCCCTGTGGATAATCGAGGCTCAACCACTGCAATCATTCACGCCTGGAAAAGAGCCAACACAAAAAGAGAGAGAGAGAGGGTCTGGGGCTTCACTGGGGACGTGGCTTGCTCGGTGTTGTCATTTGCTAAATCTGCACATTCCTGAGGGCACAAAAACACACAGTAGAGCAGTAGCCCAGGCCAGCTGGCTCTCTCTGGAGGGCATTTCACTGTCACTGCCCTTGGGCTGGAGTTGCCATAAAGCACTTTCCCTTCGGAGCAGGAAGAGCAGAGTTTCAATGGGACACCGCCAGGAGGCTCAGAGGCAGGAAAGCAGCTGCAATATTTTTTGACCCATTCCATCCCACCTTCTTCAGAAGGAACCCGGCCAAAATAATTCTTCATATAGGGTGAGGGATCATGTAAATATTTGCTTTAGTTGGGTTTATTGAAAAGAAAGAAAAAAGAGGGGCTGGCCCAGTAGCGCAGAGGTTAAGTTCGCACGCTCTGCTTTGGCGGCCCAGGGTTCACCAGTTTGGATCCAGGTGTGGGCCTACACACCACTTATCAAGCCAGGCTGTGGCAGGTGTCCCACATATAAAGTAGAGGAAGATGGGCATGGATGTCAGCTCAGGGCCAATCTTCCTCAGCAAAAAGGGGATTTTTTTTTTCCCCTTTTTCCAATCCAAAAAAAGAGGATTGGCAGTGGATGTTAGCTCAGGGCTAATCTTCCTCAAACAAAACCCAAAAAACAAAAAATTAAAAAAAGAAAGAAAAAGAGAAAAGACCAAGAGAAGAAACGATTCAGCTTCAGACTGAAACCTATTCTGATCTGTATCAAACATTTTGCCTCATCCATTTTCCATTGGTAGCTTCAATATTTGGAACAGCAATATTGGTTTCTTCAGGATTTTTGCTTATCATGAAAAAAAAACGTAATTTCCATCAACCAGAGAAGGAAATCAGTCCCATTACTTTTTAAGTGACGCTTGAACTTTTTAAGAAGCACACCTTGCAAAAAAATCTCCTACCTTAAACCCAAAATCTATGCAAGGCACAATCCTCTCCCTAGGCAGGATTCTTCCATATGGAGGCACTCAGCAAACATAATGTGAGTTTAATTTAACCAAACAGAATTCTGTATTGGGCCCAACAGGAGCCTGGACCTTTTTCTCGGTTTAAAAGGCAGGACTTAGATGCTGTTCTGGAGTGAGCGGCCAAGACTCTGGCTCCCAGTGGCCAAGGGCAGGTTTGTTTCCCACTGTGCTCCTCTTTCTCCTGTTCTGATAGCCCTCTTGCTGTCCTTCCTTATCAATCCTTTTTACACTCATTTCTATTTCCCTCTTACCTCTTTTGCCACCTCCCCCACCCCCACCAGGACCTCATCCTTCTATTCTAGTCTGAAAGCTCTGACCAGTCAGTTCTCCCAAAGTCAACAACTAGAATCAATTCCATTCAGCACTTTCCTTCTCTGTCCTTCCCTCCCAACCCATCCCCACCCCCAGCACGGAAAGGGGGCCAAATCCTGTGCAAAGCTTGGTCTATCCAAGGCCAGTGGGTCTTGGGAAGGGATGAGAAAGTTCAGAGTCAAGAGGTCTAGAATGTGTCTTCTTTTAGTCATCTGCAACTCCACCCCACCTGCTTTAAGACACTGGAATACAAAGGTATTCAAGCAGCAGCACCTACTTAACCTCACTGTTCTTTTTTTCTGTAAATGGCACAGGAGCTAAGTTTGCATCTGTGCTCCCAGAGGGCCCTGAGTCCTACCACATACAGAGCCCTTCCACGGACAACATCTCATTTAAACTTAATGACAATCCGGAGCGGACCACAGCACTTGAGCACCTTCTCAAAGTCCAGTGCAAAGTTGGGAACCCCGGACTCCTGGCATCAAGTCCCCAGCTGCCTTCCTGTGAAGCAGAGATTCCTCTGGTTTGATTCCCTGCCTTTTTCCTCAGCTGTGGATTCCCTCCTACCCTGCGTGCCCTAATCCTTTCAGAGGTCTGTTTTCAGTCAATCTGGATTATTTTGCAAACTTCTAAAGACAATTCCAGAAAAAAATCAGAGACAGGGTAAGACACCAAAACTCTGAAAGAGGCACAGATAGAAAAGAAAAATGTATTATGGTGGAAATTTCTAGAAATCAATCTCTGAGCTTTGAAGTTTTCTAGGAGAGTGTCGGCTTCCCCTTAAGACTATTAGACACTCTTTTCAGATGCCTAATTTCAAAGCAGCATCAGAACACAATGAACTCAAGAACAAATTAGAAGTAAATGCACATCCTGTTCACACTGGGAATAACAAGGATAACGAGACAGTGGTTTTTAACCTCTACCTCAATACCTATGACAGATGGCATTCAGAAGCCTCGCGCATTCTCTTGGATGCACCCAGAGTTTAATAACCCCCTTAAATCTTTAGGGAATCCCTAAAATAATTAATTATCCCCACCATTCTAAATTTTGGATCAGCAAAGGAGGGCCCCAGGCCACAGCCAAAATGAGACAGGCTGCACTTACATGCTATTCCTGCACTCCAGTCCTTTCTTCCACTTAAGAAATGATACTGGAATTCTTATAAGAGTATTATGGAGATTATTAAGAATTGATTCTAAATGGTTTTAAAAAGTAAATCACAAATAGCAAGACCTTTAATATTATTAACAATATTGCAAATTACTTACAATAAGCCTTAGAATAAGAAGCACTGGCATGAAAAAATAGTCTCAACAAAAGAATTTGAGGATAAACATCTTCACATTGTCATAAGAAAAATTCACATATTCTTTTGAGAGTCAGAGTGAAGCTTTTTCAATGAATGTCTCATTCATTAGGGCATTTTCCACATTACCTACAAATGTCTGAGACAAATATGCAGCTCAATGAATTTGTGATTGAATAATTTTAAATGGTCTTTCCAGTTTTCCATAAAGCAAATCTCTGTATTGCCCTCAGGGCAATATGGAGTTCAAAGAACCACTGAATTTCAGACTTAGGCAGAAATTAGAGGTACTTTATTCAATTAACCACACCAACAAACATTTATAAAGTACTTCCTATGTGTTGATGGTATGCTAAGGGCTGTATGAGCCTGATCTCATTTAATCCTCATGACTCCATGAGGTAATAATATCACCATTTTGTAGAAGAGGAAAATAAGGCTCCAAGAAGTTAAGGTACTTGCCTAAAGTCACTCAGTCAGTAAGAGTGACCTGTGACCAGGTCTGTCAATCCCAAAGTCCATGCTCAGTACCATCCACCACCCCAGAGGTCCAGAGAGATCTGCTGCCCTGCTGGTGTTGGTGTCCTAACTGCCACTTCTGAGCACTTTCCACCACTCCATCCTTCACGAGAGAGAAAGCTCCAGGATTGGAGCCACCATTTCCTGCAACCGGGAACTCTCTAAACTGGAAGGACGCTGTTGTCACCTAGGAAGAGCCTATTTCTCCTCAAAGCCCCTCACATGGATCTGCCCCTTGGACTGCAAGCTGTGGGAAAGGCATGCTCTGAGAGTTTTCCCCGTGATCGCTCAAGAACAACAGCAGGTCAGAATCAGTTGGGGTCAATTCTGAGAATGGCTTTCATAACTCAGCCGGCCCTATTTCCTGTCCCTTCTTAACTGCATCAACTGGTCATCCCCTCCCTTAGTAATGAACAATTTTTCAGACTTGCTGCCCAACAAATACATTCAGGCGCCACCCTCTCTTCTAGTAGCGATCTTGGTATACTGTCTAATTCCCCAAACTTCACGTAACCCCCTGCATCATCCTTCCTTCCATGCCATCCCCCACCCCCTCCAGGCTCAAGGGTCTGCTTCTGCTCTTCTTTGCAGTTTTCCTTTGCTTTTCTTCAGAAACCATTCAAATAGATTACATACATGAAGTTCTACCTCTTCCTGCAGATTCTCAAAATCAGATTGTTGAAGCAGCATTCCAGGTCATTTGCAGCTGAAGGCTTTGTCCCCACTTCAGCGTGGTATCTGTGGAGAACAACACCCTCTAGGATGGTCCCCAGGGTCTGGCTTCTCTGTATTTGCCAGATGCTGGCAGAAGACGGATGCTGAAGGGGTCTTCAGCAGAGCGCCAGGGAAGCATCTCCAACACCTACGACAGCCTCCTGGTATCAGCCCCACCCGAACTGTCATTGTCAGGCTGACTCCTACTCAAGCCTCATGTACACGTCTGGACCCTCAGCAACGCCCTCGCCTTTGCAGAGGGCTGAATTTAGTCCTTTATGCCTGTGACTTTTTTGCTTGACAACAATGCTGCATAATCTAGAGGAAGAATGTCTTCATGTCAGTATCTGTGTGGTTTCGTCGGCTGCCCCCAAATAAGGAATTCTCCAGCTCTCTCCAGTGCTGGACTCCTCAACTGCAACACTGGAACTAGACTGAAGCTGCATTTGCAAACCCTGCCTGTTGTTTTGTCTGCGGTCTAGTTACACTCCATGCTGTTCTGGGATGTATATCTGGAAACAAAGCCAAAGTCAAGGAGAGCCCAGGGTGCAAAATGCATCCATGAGAATTTTCTTAAAGGTTTGCTGTGAAAGTCTTTAAAATATCATTCCTATAGAATTTTTCCCTTTAAAAGGCAAGCTACAAGTTTGAAACAGAAAGGAATCATAACACAAAACCCCAAGTAAAGTGAGAACGCTTGCAGAGCATGCTCTCACCTTAGGTTGTAGGAGAAGTGCCCACTGCATGCACTGCATATATCATTAGCACATATGTTCTGCAGCCCATAATATTTAATCACAAACATGTGTGGTATTTAGTTCAGCTATGTAACAGGAAATACCATTTGTAAAATATTAAACCACAGCAAAACCTATCCATGCCTTCAAATTTTATCTTTGCTGTTTCCAGCTCAGCTCCCCAACCCGACTCCTGCCCTGTGGTTTTAACCTCCACTTTTCCAGATGAATTTGGGTCCCAGCTATTTTTTTAACCTTGTTTTAATAATCTGCTCATTTCCTAAATTTAGAGAGTAGCATGAACAGATACCCACCCAAACTGGCTACTCCCAGGAGATGGTCTTTACATGAACAAAGAAAAGACTGGGGGCTGGGCAGACATTTTCATTTCAGAATTTTATTCTTCTTACCATGACATTTTTATGGAGTATCCATACCATGTTCATCTCACTGTCACAGATGCTATGGAAATTTGCTAAGCAGAGGTTTCTGAGCCTCAGTTTCTTCATCTGTAAAATGGTTGATAATATTTGCCTCATATGTAAATTACCTCATAAGAGGTACTCAATATATATAGTTTTCCTCTCCCTCCTTTCTGGTTTTCCTTTCTCCATTCTGGCCTTCCTTTCTCTAGTCAGGAAGAAATTAAAGAGCCCAGATTCTGGAGTGTGCTTTAGCACAGGTCAACTTGTCACGAATCCTTTTTTAGAACTGGGTCCCCAATCCGCCTGGCACGTGACCATGCCCCTACCCTGCTGTCCAGATACGGTCTGTTCCCATCTTGGTCCCTTGTGCCTGAATCCGTGCTCAGGGGTCCTCCTTGTAGACAGCATCTCCCAAAGAGGAGAGAAGTCAACAGGTGTGGGAAAAAGACCCACTATCAAATGCATTTGAGAAATCTCAGTTAAACAAGGGTTTACAGGTCTCTTCATGGCAATCCTTCCCCAAGCCTATAGGATGTTAATATTCTCATGGGCTCCAGGAGGGAATAACAGGCAGCTTTCCTCAAAGACCTACAGGAAGGCTGTGCCTCAGAACATTCTGGAACATGCTATTCTAAGATAAAGTGCCTGAGGCTAGGGAATACACTCCACCTTTAACTCTGGATACCTTGGCCTTTTCATTCTGTTGCCAGCTTCTCTGCTCCGACCATGAGGGTTTGCTCTGGCCCCACAGCAGCTTCTTCGGTTTAGCAGAGTCTCAGCTTTGCTCTCAGGACAAGCAGCGCTACAGGTTCCTTCCCCGGGACACCAGCAGTCCTCATCGGGAGACATGCCCCCTTTGCTTTCCAGATAGGCCATGGCTCGAATGAACTCTGGCCTTTGACCTGGGGCTTCGTCCCCAGGGCGTCCTTCAGGCATTGAGGGCAGCATCTGGCAGCTCCCTTCACTGCCCCTGTGACTGTCAGAACTAAAACCTCCCACCCCCAGGTCCCGGCCTCTCCTGGCCAAGGCAGGGAGCCCATCACGGGTCTCTGGCCCTCCTATGGCGCAGGGGCTCTGGAATGCTGCAAGATGCCCAGTGTGCACACTCTGCCTGGGGCCATGGCACCACAGCCTGTCTCTCTCCAACCCTGCCACATCCCAGCATCTGGTCATCTACCCTCACAGGCTTCTGGGCCCTCCTCAGTCTCCCACTCCAGAGGGTCAAGGAGGAAAGTGTGTGGGACTATGGGGCTAGGGTCAGCCTCTCATCTGCGATTTGAGTGAGTGGCACTGAACTCGGGCTGTTCTCTTAGGGGAAAGTGAGCACCCAGCATGCTCCACAGTCAAGTCTTGTCCAAGTTGTGAAGGAAGGAAACTACCTTAATTGGGGTCTTCCTTGTGCTGGACACAGTGCTGGGACTCATGGTCTCAACCAGCCATCTGCCTGGCCTAAAGGCCTGCTCTCCTCCTTAGGACCTGTAGGTGGCAAGATGGGACCTTTTGAGGCACGATTAAGAGGAGCTCCTCCTTCAAGGGCTCTTGTCCTCTGGTCAAGGCAAAGGCTCAGCCCGCAAAGGCAGAAGCGCACGGAGGGGAGCGCATAGGCTCTCAAGCCAGGCACCCGGCCTCTCACCTCGGTTCCTCTGCTTATTAGCCCTGAAGCACGTTGCTTAACACCTTTTGGCCTCCAATTCCTCATCTATAAAGTGAAAATAAATAACCCTTACTTCCTAAGGACCAAATAAGTGAATGCCAAACTAATAAGTAAAATGTTACATAGTAGGTACTCAAAAAATGGTAGCACTGTGCTTACAAGCAAGGAGTTCTTAAATCTGCCTTGACCAATGCTACAAGCCAGGGGGCCCGAGCAGCAGGCTGTGTCAGGCCTGCAGGGGACGCTGGTGAGAGTCCCGGGGCTCCTGTCCAACCCTGAATTGGTATCCCATTCTTCAGCAAGAGAAAATCAAGGTGTAAGCCTGGCCTGTGCTAAATTGAGTTGTGAAATGGAAGGTACTACTTAAGCAAGTCAGCCTGGCATCTAGAGACACCAAAGTAATCAGGAAAAAGACTGATCGAAAGTAATGGAGTCCTTTCTCCATGTGGCTGATAACTATAAGGTGAAAACCTGGGACCACGCTTGCCACCCACAACCCAAGACTCAGCATCACTCAATTGGAGTGATTTAACTCTCCAGGGCACATTTGGCAGTGTCTGGAGACATTTTTAGTTGTCACAACTAGGGGTAGGGGGTACTACTGGCATCTAGGGCCAGATATGCTGCTAACCATCCTACAGTGCACAGGACAGCCCTGCAACAAAGTATCCAGCCCACAATATCACTAGCACGGAGGTTGAGAAACCCTGCCCTGTGTTGAGAAGGTCAGTGAGCTGAGTGTGCCAAGCAGGGTGTCACCCTTCCCCGTGTGTCTACTTTGTTGACAATGAATTAGAGGCTTAAGTTCTGTTAAGCCTGAGGTGTCACAACCAGAAAACATGCTGTCAGATCGAACCCTGTCTCCGGTCCCAAATCTCATGCTCTTTCCACTACACCACACTGACTACCAGGGCAGGAACGGAACAAGAGAGATGGCAGACAAAGGAATATTTTAAAAGAAGACTTGACAGGACTTCGACACCAAACGTGATCTAGAAAACACGGGAAAAGGAGGAGTCCAGCACTTAGAAAAGCAGAGACGCTGGAGAGGCAGTAAGAGGAGCAGTTCACACGTCGCGTCTGGCGTACATCCCAGTGGAAATATCTAGCAAGGAGCTGAAACCAGAGACAGCATCTGGAGAGAAAACCAGAGGCTACACATGTAGAGTTGGGGGTCTTTCTCAGCTGGGTGAGAGCTGAATGCAACAGAGAATAGGAGAGACCCCAAGCACCCAAAGCTGAGGACCAGGTCACTCTACAGGAGGAGAAGAAATGGAGAAAGTAAGACACACCACAGAGGCCAAGGTAAAACCAGGAGGTGCAGACACGCCCAAGGCAGGAAAGAGTGCCCTCATGGGGCTTTAAAGAGCTGCAGGGGGTGGGGACAATAGAGACAGATGACCTCCAGGTTTAGTGATTATGTCAACAGTGACAAAGGTTGGAGCAATTTCAGCAGCAAGCAGGGGTGAGGCCAGGTGTCCAGTCTGGAAGAAAGGGGGCATGGATGATGCAGCCCATGGACAGAGGCTGGGCTCAGCTGTCCACGTCTTGGGCAGCCCCCAGCCCCACGCCCCGTTCCTGGGTTTCTGCAGCTTTGGGGCTGTGTTGTTTCCTGGGTGGACTGGTGTCTAGCAGCTCTAATGACAGCCTGCCTCTTTGTATCCTACCTACTTTCTGGTCTCAGAAACGAAAAAGGGCCCCTGGGCTTCCCACTCTCTGAAGAATCCAGCCCACCCTGGGCGGTGGGGGGAAGGAGGCAGACAAGGCCTGCTTTCAGGGCTGCCTTCTGGTATTTATATTCCTGTGGGTTCTCTAGTGGGAACAGCAAGGCGCTCAGAGAAAAAAATGAGAAAGGGCATTATCTCCATAGGGGCCCCAGGGCTGGGCTGGGGTGCAGGGCCCTGTGGTTATTAGATGGCGGCTTCTAGATTTGTATTCTGAATTCTCAAAGGAAACCATGAAAATGATGTGGGATAAAGTTAACTGAAGGGGGCTTAGCTCAGATCACGCATCTGAAATATGCAAATCTCATCCTTCCCTTCTTCCCTGCAGGCCCACAGCCCTCCTGAAAATAAGCAGAAAGTGCTGGAAGTTTAAAGAACTATAAAGAGGATCTCTCTCTGGACTTAAATATTTAGTAGGGGGAAACCAAAATCAACCACTTTGCTATGAAAATTGGTCAAGTAATTTATCTTAATTACAGTGTAATTGCTTTTAGTGTTTTGAGAGAAGGCAGTAGCTAAATGGCCCAGAAAGGATATTTAACACTTTCAAATGTGATTCCTTCCCACACACTAACCATGCTGCGTGCAGACTGGAATGGTCTGTGTGAGAAGTTAGGACCTTCACCTGCCCGGAGAGTCTCCCAGGATCCTGACCCTCGGATGCTGGGCCTTGGGGAATGTCTTCCAACTGTTCTGTACAAATTCTTGTATCACACAACCCCTGCTCGTTCATTCAGTGAATAGCTACAGTGTCTTCTAAGTGCTGGGTCCTGGGTGGAACACCATGAAGACCAGAGAAACGAGTAAGACCCGATTCACTAAATGTGTGGTGAGGAAGGAGGGTTTAGAAGTTAGAGAGACTCGTGTGCAGATCTCAGGCCTGCCACTGACTAGCTGTGTGCCATGCGGCCAGTCACTTTAATTCCCTGAGCCTCAGTTTCCTTGGGTGTGAAACAAGGATAATAAGAGTTAACTTTTAGGGTTTGTTATGGGCTGAATTGTGTCCCCTCAAAATTCAGCCCTAACCCCCAGGACTTCAGAATGTGACTATTTGGAGGCAGAGCCTCTAAAGAGGTGGTTAAGTTAAAGGCAGGCTGCCAGGGTGGGCCCTGAGCCACTCTGACTGGTGTCCTGATAAGAGGTTAGGACACACAGACAGATACCAGGGACACGCATACACAGAGAAAAGAGCATGTGAGGACACAGTGACAGGTAACCATCTACAAGCCAAGGAGAAAGGTCTCAGAAGAAACCAAACCTGCTGACCCCTTGATCTTGGACTTTAAGCCTCCAGAACTGCAAGAAATACAATTCTGTTGGTTAAGCCACCTGTCTGGGGTATTCTGTTACAACAGCCCAAGCGAACTGAGACATCGTTCTCATGATACTAAATAAAGTAACATCTGTAAAATGGCAGGTGTATGGGGGAGATCATAAATAGAGGCTGTTATTGCTATAGATTCCTGCTCCTAAGGTGCTTATAACCTGGTAGGAAAGACCAGAGAAAACAACAAATGAAAGGCAAAATGCACTCACCCTCCTGTGCTAACGTGTACTGGGAGGCTCAGAGAGGACAGCCCTGGCTCAGGGCCAGGGAGGCCTCACCAGGAGGAGGCATCTGCTTGGGCAGAGACATGGGGCAGCAGATTAGGCATGAATGATCATACCCTCTGGCCATGTTTCTGTGGATTTGGATCCTGTGCCAGTTAACACCAGTGTGAGGGAATTTCTCCCGCCCGGCTTCATTCACTCCACTAAGCAGACACAAAATCCAGTGACATACACGTTGATCATCGCTATGACAGGTCTCCTCTCTGGCTGCCCAACCTGGGCCACAAGCCACAGAGACGACCTCAGAGGTGATCAGGGCTGTGTGCATGACCCAAAGACAAATGCATTTTGGTTCATCTATGGCCAGTCCTAGGCTCCTGCTGACCACGCAGCTCACCTGGAAATGTGAATACACAGGCAGGAACTCCTGACTTACAGAGAATGAAAGCATGTCTGCTTCAATCCTCTCCACTTCTGGGAATTCCATGACTGTACATGTGTAAAAGAAGTGACAACTTGAGCAATTCCAAGAATAGGGAAAGATTTTAAAAATCATTTATTAAGGTCCTATGTGCAAACCAATTACAAATGACAAACTTTACTTGGGGTCTTAGTCTCAAACACAGATATCATACACAAAAATAATATTTGTGTCAGCCCACAGGAGTGCTTGCAAAATGCTTATGAATTTCATTGCATTTCCAAGGCCACTAAAGGCTTTAACCAAGAATTTTGCCCTTAGAGCAAAGTCTGATCAGAAATGTGTAAGTGGATCTGAATGAATGGATTTGCTGAATGACATTCTCAGCAATGGGCATTACCTTATGTTTAAACTTACGGATCTCTAAGTCTCAACCTGGGCGCTTGAGCCGGTGGCACTGACCTCCTTCATCTCGACTGAGCCCCCATTTAAATGAGTAACTCTCAGCCTCCTCATGAAGCACCCCAGGTGCCTCTGCATAGCGCTGCCCAGTGAGGCCCACAAGCTCCCAACAGATGCAGCCCAGCACAGAAGGGGCTCGCCCAGCCTCTAAGATGCTGGCAGGTCTCCACTGGACACTCCCCAGGGCTCTGCTCCCTCGACACACCCATCTCTCCACCAGACCTTCATACAACTGTTCACAGCACACAGAGATCCCTCTGGGTGAGGTCCCCACAGCCGTTTGCCAAGACTGGGAGCCAGGAGGCCCAGGTTTGGGAGGTTTTGTTCCAGTTCTGCTTCTCTCTGGCTCTGTAAGTTAAAACAAGGCACTGCTGGCAAGTGGTTTCCAAGGTTCCTTCAAGCTCTAACAATTTATGAAGATCAATTCTCCTAAAAAGGGGTCTGCAGAAAAGTATGTGTCTCCCCGAGGACCCCTTCCTGCCTAAACTCTTTAGGACTCTTGCCACCATGCTTCAGGCTGGAAGTTTTCCAAAGATGGCCACAACCATCTCATGCTCTTCTGAAATGTCACCTTGTTCCTCCTCCATTGAGAAAGGGGCTCTATTTCCCCTCCCCTTGAATCTGGGTAGGCCCTGTCACTGTTCTGAAAATGTGGCAGAAGTGGCACTGTGACAATTCCGGGCATAAGCCTTAACTGAATAGGCCCAGAAGCTGCCATTTCCTGCTTGTCAGAGCCCTGAGCCACCACATAAGAAGCCCAAGCTATGGCTTCTCCATCCAGTTTCTCTGCTGGACAGAGGAGCCACACCGAGGCACGATCTTGGACATCCAGCCACTCGATCCTTCAGTGATTCCAGCCCCAGTCGCTGGAACTACAACTACATGAAAGACTCTAAGCAAGAACCCCCCAGTGGAGTACAGTCAACCCACGGAACCAGGAGAGAAAATATTAAATTGTGGCTGAAGCCTCTACATTTTTGTTTGTGGTAAAATAGACATAAACATAAAATTTACCTTAACCATTTTTAAGTGTACAGTTCAGTGGTATCAAGTACATTCACATATTGTACAAGCATCACCACTCTCCATCTCCAAAACTCTTTCATCTTCCCAAACTGGAACTCTATACCCATTAAACACTAACTCTCCATTCCCCCACCCCAACCCCTGGCAACCACCATTCTACTTTTGGCCTCTATGAATTGACTACTCCAAGTCCCTCATGTAAGTGGAATCATACAATATTTGCCCTTTATGTGACTGGCTTATTTCAGTTAGTAGATTGTTGCCAAGGTTCATCTATGTTGAAGCATGTGCCAAAATTTCATTCCTTTTTAAGGCTGAAAAATATTCCATTGTATGCATATACCACATTTTGTTTATCCATTCATCTGTCAATAAAAACTTCTATGTTTTGGAGTGGTGGCTCGGCAGCAATAGATAATTGGAGTGGTGGGCAAAGCAGCCCGGGGACAGCAGAGAAAGGCTCCCAAGGCAGATGTCGGGACCTGGAGAGTCTGGCAGACTCTTTTTTTTTTTTTTACAGTCATCTATTTTGCCTTATTTTTCTTATATCGTAATCTAAAACTAAAGTCACACAAAAAGCAATTTTTTCAAGTGTTATAGCTTAGACCATGGCTTTATATTTGGCTCAATCCTTTTTTACCAGTTTAATTTATAAAGCTCGTAATCTTGCCAGCACAGGGCGCTTGGGCATTAAACCTCAGGGTAGGTGACTGGCTGGGAATCCAGGTTGGAGCTCCCAGCAGCACATGTCACAGCAGGCTGGGTGTCTCCTGGTTCTCCATTCTAGGCTGGAAGCAACCCCAGGACAGGGACGGACAGGATCTTATTCATGCCTGGGTTCCCTGCCCTGGTACAGGAGAATAGGCCCAATAAATGTTTGGTGAACTAGTGAAAAATGTTCTTGACACTGAAGCCAGGTTCTGACTCATCCCAGAGTTTCTTACAGACTCCATGTAGGGTAAGAACTGTGCCAGGGAAAGCACAGGAGAGCAGCTGCTTCTGGCTGGAAAAGAAAGAAGGCAGCAGCAGGACATTCTGACAGCCAGGCCCAGGCTTCCCAGGAGGCTCAGGATCTCCATCGAAGTACAGACCTAGATGTAGGCAGCCACCAGGAGCAGGGCTTCACCATCTGGAGGCGAAGACGCCCGATTACGAAAGGCATGTCAGGCACCAGGCTGAGCCAATAGCATGAGGCCTCTCAGGGATCAGCCTGGTTCAGCTTGTTGGACCCAATTCCCAGGGCTCAGGGTGGCAGAGCCTCATATGCCTGTTACAGGGGCAGGGCAGGGCTTAGAGGTGCTTGGCCCTTGGTCATAGCACAGGCCATGGAGGGTAGGGAAGAGGACTTGAGCTGTGAGCTGAGTTGCATATTCAAGCCCTGAGAGCTTTGGGACAGTGATCTTCCTTTACTGCAGGAGGACCCAGGTTGGTTGCACTATGACCCCAGCTCACCCATGACCACTTTACCAAGGAAGCAGAACCTATTCTTCCTGCTGCACTGCTCCACTTGACCACATAACCAGGGTGCCCGACACAGGTCAGGATGCACCAGAGCACAGATGCAAATTCCAAATCTAAGAAGAGGACTTGTTCCTGGTTGACTTAAAGAGCGAATGCCAACCATACAAATGTCCGCTTGCGAGCTTAACAAAAAGGACTCAAGTTGCATCTCAACTCTGCATTCAGGTTTCCCAGCCTCTAAAGATAAAGCAAAACCTTAATAATAACTCCAAAGGTGTTTGTCTCTATTTCTCTTCAAAGCATACACCGTGTAGGTCAGGAAGTGCTTACCATGTGGAAAGCATTTGTCAAAGAACTCAGAAAACAAGGATTTGGGACTTAGCTCAGCTTCTAAGTAACTGTGGGACTTTGAACAAACCAATTACCCTCTTTGGGCCTCAGTTTCCTAATCCATAAATGGAGGAAAATACTATGTAGTCCCATGGTTTTATTAGGTGCATTAATAAGAACAAACATATGTGAGTTTATAGAGAGAGAGAGATACACACACACATACACACATATATATGAGGTCCTCATAAGAAAAACTACAAATATGTCAGAGATTTACTTATGTTCAGTAGATGCTTGCTGATACCTGCTAAATAAATGGCTGAATAACCGAAGATTACATCAAAACTCACATTTAGTGAGAGCAGGTACTTCAGAATTCCCAGCTAGAATATCTACCAGATCCTAGAAGGCCACTTCTCTGCTCAGGAGGCTGAGCCCAGCTCCCCTATGTCTTAACAACCAACTCCCCAGCCTGCACTCTTCCTCCCATCTGGCCTTACATTCTTCCGGCCCACTAGGCTGGAGTCAGCTTGATCTCCAGAGTCAGAGCCTGACCCCCTGCCTCTGGCGCAGCTCCCACCTCCAAACATGGCACGAGGCTGCTTCTCAGCCAACTGCCAGACCCAGAACCCTAGGTCTGCCTCCAGGGTCTCCACGGCCTTTGGTACCAGAGGGAAATAATTTGTTCCCTTTTCCTGGTTTTCCTGAAGCACACCCACACGGAAGATTTGTGGGCCAGGAGCCAGCAATGTCTGCTCAGGGCCTCCTCCCCCAACCTCAGGCCTGGACTCTACCCATGACCTTCACCTGAAAAATGAGGCTCACACAGGCTCTTCCACCTCAAAGGGCTTTGGGGAGCATCACAAAAGGTAATGGACTTGAAACTTTCTTTGAAAAATACGAAGCACTCCACAGCTCTTTTGCTCTTGTTTCTCTTGTTACGTTATTTCAGGGCAGTCTCAGACTATGAGTCTCTAGAGGCCTGAGATGCTCCCTGGGTAAATTCTTTTGGTACAATGACCACACACACAGAGAAGAGCT
Source organism: Equus quagga (assembly GCF_021613505.1). Taxonomy (NCBI): domain Eukaryota; kingdom Metazoa; phylum Chordata; class Mammalia; order Perissodactyla; family Equidae; genus Equus; species Equus quagga. The sequence continues at coordinate 98,916,225 of NC_060271.1, forward strand.
TGATGCTCTTTGTGACTTCGGGACTATGAGCAAATGCAGTGTGATCTCCGGGACAGAGGCTGGGACGGAAGTCAGGAAGCGAGGGTCTGGCCTCATTGGCTCTGCCAGTAAATTAAGTGCCTCATTTAACCTCTCTGGGCATTTTTCTTCATCTGCACAATGCAGCTGACAAGCCACCCACATTCCTAGTCACCAGGATACCAGGAGGGCAAAGAATTTGAAAATAAAAACATTGCACAAGTAGAAATGTTGTAGTATTCAGTGGGCAAGGAGAGTTAAGAAAGAAGAGATGAAAACGAAAGATGAAATGGGAAAAAAACAAAATCAAAACAAAAGAGAGAGAAAGCATTTGGAGTGAAATGTGAGAAGGCAAGGATGGAATGCCACGGAAGTTCCCAGGACAGAAAGTGTCCCCAAAGCCTGAGAGTCAGTGTCTAGAGTAGAAGATTTAGCACAGAGACATCTGAAGCTCAATTCCAGTGAAGAAAAGTGGATGGAAGGAAGCGAAGTCTGTCCATCACCTGCAGTGGCATGAACACATCCCAGAAGAAGCCGAGACTCACTGCCATTTACTCTCATAGCTCAGCTCAGAGCCAGAAGACTGATGAGAAATTAATAGGTCCACTACCTGTAAAAATTGTGCAATGTTCCTAGAGAGGCCCTGGCCAGGCCACATTCTGGCACTCGAGGTCCAATCCAGGTGCTCCACTTTAAGGGAGACATTCAAAGACTAAGGAGTTCCCATAGGCTCGTCCCCAGCACAGTGGGGTGTGCTGAGATGGCGTGACAAAAGGAAGGGCTACGAAATCTGAAAGTGTTTCCCTAACCAAGATTTAGGGAGGACATGAGAAGCAAATCCTCTCTTAGAATCAGAAAAACACTTTAAACATTATTTAGTCCAACTCACAACTGAAGGATCTCTAATACCTCATCGCTGAGGAGGAATTATCCAGCAGCTGCGTAAACTCCTCCAGTAACGGAGACCTCATTACTTGATAAGTGAGTTCATCTCATTATTGTTTGGACAGGATTAGACTCTTCTCCCTCTGATTAACCCCAAATTAACCTCCTGGCTTCCATCTATGCTGTAGGGGAACAAAGACTAAGTCTAAATACTTTTCCACCTACTTCTCCTTCAGACAACTGAGGACAGCTGGTCTTAATGATTTGCACTGGTTCTTCCCACAGACTGGCCTGAGAAGGGGCTGTGTTTTCAGCATACCCCTTAAAGGGCAGCAGCCAGCCCCCTTCAATGCTGCTTTCCTGGTTATCTCCTGCCAATTTTGACCTCAGACTGCCATGGGATGCTGACCGCAGCCCTTGCCTTGCTCAGGGCGTCTCATCCTGGCCATGCCTTTTTAGCACTGTATTTGCTTTACAACTAGGTCTCAGCCTCCTGCCCCACTTTGGGCAAACTCTGGTCCATCTCTTGGTCCCAGCTCTGCTGCTCCGCCCTGTGCTGAGGGCTTGTCAGGAACATGCTCCATAATGAGGGCAAGAAATTAGAGTCTTAAATTCATGCCACTTAATGGAAAGCAGCTGGGCATTTGATTGTAGGTCTTATAATGAAGATTGAATCTAGAATGTTCAGTAGGCATTAAATATATTTTGTAACACCTCATTTGACAGATGAGGAAATAGAAGCACAAAGAAGTAAAATGACTCACTCAGGTAACAGAGCCAAGAAGATGAACATAAACTCTAGCCTTTGATTTTCCAGTCCCACATTCTTTCCACTGCTGTTAAGAGGAAGGAAGGCTACATTGTGGCTCTCAGTACACTTTGCAGTAAATTTTCCATGGTTTTTGTGTGTCAGCATTCATTTTCACTTTGACTCAACAGACATTCACTACGCACCTACTATGTGCTTTGTAAATAATCTCATAAGATTTGAAGTAAGCTTCCCATAGGGACCTACGTCCTGGTGTATGTGCATACGCAGTGTGTATGAATTAATTTTTTCATACATACACTCATTCACTCGCCAATGATAACCGGGAAGCCTAACACTACGCTACACACTGGTGCAAGTAAAAAACAGTCACAGGCCATTACCCCAGGACATTCTCTGTCTAGCAGGGACAATTCGCAAATGTTTTGTTAATGGAATAAAGCCAAATGCAGGGTACTGTGGGGACCCAAAGCCAGATGCGTAACTAAGATTGGTGAGAGTGTTCCTAATTATGATGGGGAAATGAAGCTGATGGCCCTGGTGTTTTGAAAAGACCTCAGGAAAAGCAGATGTCTGAGCTGTGTCTTGAAGGCTGATACCAATTGATCAGGCAGAACAGACTGGAGAGTGGTGAGTGTGTGTATGTGTGTGTGTGCAAGACAGGGAGGCAGGAGAGGGCCTGATTCTGCAGGTAGATGGGCCTGGCTGGAGCCAGGAGTTCATGTGGGTGATGCAGTGCAAGAGGCAGACAGATGACTAAGGTACAGAAGCCCTCTGTATCATGCTAAGGAGCTTGACTTTATCCTAAAGGCAATAGGTTTCAGTGAAAGAATTTAGAGAGAGGATAAATAGGATCAGATCAGAATTTTAGGAAGAAAGCTCTGACAGAGGAGAATGGACTGGAAGGCGGTAAGACCAGGGGAGGGAAACCAGATAGGAGGCTATGGCAGGAACGCAGGAAAGAAACCAGGGTTGAACCTGGCGGCTCCTGGCTACACACACTTAGTTTTAAAGCCTGAAATATAAGAAGAGAGAAAAGATTGTCTTTCACGTTCATCTCTCATGGGATGAGGGCAAGTTCCCCAAAATGTTGCAGAACGACATCACCTTCATCATTCTCCACGGTGACTTGGTGGCACCAGAAAAGTGAGGTCACCGTAGCATCGCGACCAACTGTAACGTGTAGGAGCCTCAAACAGAGCAGCTGCTCAGTAAGTGGTGGCTGCACGCACGAGCCGCATATATCATAAGGGGGTGGGGTGGAGAAGTCCTAAACAAAGGAAGGTCAGGATCCCGGGCGCACGGATAAGTCAAGCCCGAGCAAGGCAACAAGTCAGAAACAAGACAAAAACAAAAGTTCCAAGGGGAGAGGGGTTAAAGGAACCAGTTCTCCACAGGAACGGAAGCTGCAGGGCACAGACGGACTAGGAAACCGATACAGGAGCCAGCAGCGGTCTCAGGTAGTGGGATTCTGCGTGTCTCGGTGTCTCCGGAGGCAGAGTGCCGCTGAAGCCCATACGGTGCCCTTGTGAGAACCGAACCGGGGAAAGGCACCCCCTCTGGCCAGACAGGCAACAAGCAGGCCACAAGCCGAGGAGTCTGCAGCGGGGTTCCTACACCGGGGCTGGCCAAAGCCGGTGTACGTATGTAGATGGGCATGTCTGAGCAGTTAAGCAGGAACATCTGGCGGGAGAGAGGAATGTGCGGGTGGGGAGGAGGCAGATCCCGACAAGCAGAGGGCTGTTTAAGCTGGGTAAACCTCATCACGTGTGGTACAGAGCCATCGTCACCGGGAGCTCATAGTCAAAGATGAATGATAAAGACGATGAGGTCGGAAGCCTAAAATAACAATTCCCTTGCTTATGAGGGAAAAATGCTCATCTAGGCACGTCTGAGCGTTCTTGGAACTGGAGGAATCTGACATTATCATCCAGTTCCCAGGAAAGCCTCATCACCTGTTTTTCGCCCCAAGATAATTTTTCTGAAAATCAGGAGAACCTGATCGCCAGTGCGCTACTTAGAATGACCCCACCTAGGCACCTTCCACTGAAGCCAGGACTAGCAGCGGCACGGGGATTTTCACAAAATTTACCAGGTTCTCCTCCAAGCCACAAACGAGCAACAGGCCTGGAGCTACCCTAGGGGAGGCTCTTGGTTGTAAAGATGTGAGATTAAAGCATTTCTCTATGTTTGTATTAACGCTAAACTGAGGCCAACAAAAGCAAGGTTTGTAGCATCAATTACCATCTTCTAGGTCCTGAATATGAGTTACCGTGAGCTAGGAAAGCAAGGTTCAAAGGGCCAATGAACAGAGGCCAATGTATCAACCCCGTCTCGGAATTTCTGGGCCACGGCTGTTTTAAATTAGCTTCTCAATGCTGCTTCCATGAAACTCTTGGCTTAGCACTGCAATGGAAAAGTTATTTTTATGCTCCGAATCACAGATATTTATATGGAGGCACATTCATAATTCCCATTATGCTTGTTTTCATGATGCTCTTTTCCTCTGCTTAAGATCAGTCATAGCCATCATTATTATTTCTAAGACACTTGAAAAAAGCTCTGGGCCAAGTAGAGATTCCACAGGGCCCAGATAAACGATTGTTGTACAATAGGCAGATTTCAGGTCTTGTGAAATCCTCAAGGAATACCTTTACTTCTTCTACCCACTATAGCGGCCTCTTCTTTGTCAATTCCCTACCCCCAACCACCCCTTTATTGCTCAGGGCCTTCATGATCCTGCCTGGGAAAACCTAGTGCCAAAAGTAGTTCTATTTACTCTTTATATACTCTCCCTGGGGTCTTTGAATTTAAAATGTTAGCTTCAATAATTAAATTAAGGGTTTTTATCTTCTTAAGGGACAGGAGCACCAACAAATAAGGCAAAGAGATATGTCTGGTTAAGAGGAGCATGATTCTTAAGTAACAACATAGTTATTCTATAGAAAGGTCCATCAGTAGGCCGGGAGGGCTACAAGAGCTGATACAGAAGCAAAATCACAATGGTGGTCGAAAGCTTTAAGGAAATTCATCCAAGAGAAATCTAAATTGATTACCAAGAAAAAGTAAGATATTAGGTGTACCCATGGCCTCTCCCCAGAAGTTTCTCTGATTAGAGAGAGAGAGACGCACAATCCTCATTTAAAAGAAACAGCAGCGGAGGGGAGATGATGCGAGGAGACTAACATTTGTGAGTATTAACATATGCCAAGCACTTGGTCCATATTATTTGCTGTTATCTCACTTAATCTTCAGAACAACTTTTTAAGGTAAGTTTTATTATTACTGTTTTATAGAGAATGAAATTTAGCCTCAGAGATGTTAAATAACTGGCCTAAGGCGACTGCATGAATGTTTGTGTGTCCCCCCCAAATTCATATGTTGAAATCCTAATCCCCAAAGTGATGGTATTAGGAGGTGGGGCCTTTAAGAGGTGATTAGGTCATGAAGGTGGATCCCTCAGGAATGGGATTAGTGCCCTTATAAAAAGAAGCTGCAGAGGGTGGCTCATCCCTTCCACAGTGTGAGCATACAGAGAGAAGCAAGCCATCTGCAACCCAGAAGAGGCTCCTCACCAGAACCACCCCGGCACCCTCATCTTGGACTTCCAGCCTCCAGAAGTGTGAGAAATCAATTTCTGTTCTTTATAAGCCACCTAGTCTATGGTACTTTGTTATAACAGCCTGAACACACTAAGACAGCCACACATCTAGTTAGTAGCAAAGCTTGGCTTCAAACCCAGATCTGCCTGACTCCAAAGTCCATTTCTTTTCCATTATCACATAGGGCTGATGTGAGGGCCAGAGGAGAAGGCCAAGGGTGATTGCTGGTTTGGTTTCCTTAAACCAAAAAAGAATAGAGTTTGTTGGGAGGGTATGGGAAAGATATGTTTGCATAGATTTCTTTAAACATTATAAACAGGCTCTGGCAATACTGATCAACATTCCCAGAGATGCTGTCAGCCACAAGTAAAGAATCAGCCATTCAGTGTAAACCTCTCTGCACTGTTAGTCACAAGGAACACACGTGCCCAACAGAGAGAGAACATCATCGCCATGACCAAAGGGAACAGGAACCTCTCCACAGAGTCTTTTCCTTTCAACATGGATGTGAACTAGCACATTGGTTGATCATGAGAAGGTTTTAGTCGACTACTGAGAATTGAAAGGACAGCATTTGGGGACTGGAACAGTGTGTTTGGGAAATTCAGATCTCTTCTGGACTGAGAACGTGCGGCCAGATAGGGAACAACACACCTCACCAAGGTGGAGAGTTGCCCTGTGATGGTGGTGTTAGCACTCAGTACTTTCAGGGCCCCTTCTCTGCTGCCTCACTCAGCAGCAGTGTATTTCAGATCCAGGGACTAATGTATATGCATCTACTTACTTGTATTCTACTTTACATATAACAAAATAAAATAAACTTTAAAATTAGTTAAAATCTTCAGTCAATATGGTGGATTGGTCGACACAGAAATTACCCTTTCCAATCCAAACACTTCAAAACGAACAAAAATATAACAAAAATATTATATAAAACATAGATACAATAGAAATCTCCGGGTAGCAGAAATAAAGAGGGGAATTAAAGTTAGATCAATGAGTGGGAGCTGAAGCCAAGGGGCTGATGGAAAATCCAGACTAGTTAGAGACCTGAATGGCTGGAGGCTGAGATTTTAATGATATGCATGCAGTGAGGGGAGTCCGGGTGATGGTCACCTTATGCCAGGAGCTGTTAATGAAGCTCTTACATAAAGCTGGAGGTCATAAAAGGCTGCTTCACAGGTGAAACAGGTACAGAGGAACAGAATTTGCCAATCTGAGTCAACTGCAAGAAAGCTCGTCATCTGCTTTGGCAAGGAGTAGAAAATGAGTGATTTAAAAAACGTGAAATTTGGGCTTGCGCCACAACACAGGAACAAGGTTTAAATGCATACTTTCAGGTCATACAGGGACTATATGCCAAGAAATTAACACAAAGGCTAGTTTGGAATGAGTAAAGCCCAAAGATTACCAGCAGAAGCAACTGTGAAATTGCTTCATAAGGATGTGCTAACAATTTGAAGTAGACAGGATTTCTATGGAAAACAGCACCTGATGAAGAGGTAAAACACAAGAGGAAATGAATCATGATAAAGAAAAGTCAAAAGTGGAGATAACAAATAATCTAAAAATATATTTAAAATGAAAGAGACACAAAAAGGATTAGAAATTATAAGGCAAAGAAACATATTTTTAAAAAGGAAGATATCAAGTACCAAATAGAAATTCTAGAAATAAAAAATTATATTAAAAAGAAGAAATCAGTGGATGGGTTGAATAGTAGATTAAATCCAGGTGAAGAAAAATTAATAAATTGGAAAACAGAAGTGAAAAAATCACTAAGAATACAATTGAGAGAGAAAAAGATATATAATAAGAAAGAGAAATCTCAGACGTAGAAGACACAGAAGATAAAATGAGAAGGTTCAATATTTCCCTAAAGGGTGTTGTAATAGAGAATAGAAAGTGTGAGGGACTCAATATGAGGGCAAAGGCTTTTGTCTCTTATGTTCATTCCTATATCTCTAGCACCTAGAAGCATTCCTGACACGTGGTAAGTGCTCAGTAATTATTTTAAAATAAATTTGTAGAGAAATCAACTGAGAAACCTTTAGATAAGAAAACAGAGATGAGTCTTCCGATTAAAGGCAGACACTGAATCCCAAGTAGAATATATAGAAATAGACTACCCCTGGACATATAATGAAAAGGCAGAACATGAAAGACAAAAAAAATGAGACAAAGTCTCACAAAGAAAACAGATTACCTACAAAAGAATGACAGACTGAAGAGATTTCTCATAAGTAACAGCTGAGGCAAGAAGACAGTAGAATAATATCTTACAAAATGCTGAGGGAAGAATTCTACTTAGAATTCTATACCTTGATAAATTCTCTTTCAAAAGTGACATGAAATAGACATTTTCAAAACAAAAGAAAACCAAAAATACCCATAAGATTGAGACAACTCCAGACCTTCAGTGAAAAAATGATCAGTATGAAGAAAATGAACATAGAAGTAAAGAATGGTATACAAGAGGCAATGTTGAGACAAGAAACTGGTAAAGTTAAATAAGTTTTGACTGTAAAAAGAAATAAAAGTAGAAATAATAATAATGACTAATTGCTGGGGTGAGGGGAGGATTATACACAATGTGAGACTAAACCACTAGACCACAATTACCAGGAAGGTGTGGAAAAGGGCAGATTAGATTTAAAGCCATCTAAGGCCACTGCATTGTTGAGAGGAAAATAAAGACATTGATTAACTTCAGACTTTGTTAAATGAATACACATTTAAAAATTTAAGGATAACAACTAAAAGAATACAAATAGAATTTATATCTTTCAAAACAGTTGACAGAAAAAAATATGAATATACAAAACTTGATCTAAAGAAAACAGTGAAAAGAGAAACAAAAGAAGCAACAAAAAAATGGAAAAATAGGTAAATAAGAAATATAAGAACTTAAAATGGCAGAAAGATGTCAAATATATACATACAATTACAAAGAATGTAAAAGTTTAAACTATTGAAATGACAGATTTTCAGGTTATAATGAAAATGAAGCTATATATAAATGCTGTTTCTAAGATTCACATTTAGAGCAAAATGATACAGAGAAGTTAACATAAAAGGATATACAGACATACAAGGAAAATAGTAAACAAGAGGAGTAGGTATAGCAATATTAATATCAGACAAAACACAATTTAGGCCAAAGGCATTAATAGAAATAAAAGAGGACAGACATACATAATAAATCCACCGAGATGAAATAACAGTCATGAACTTGCATAAACACTCATGTGTTAGAAGAAGAAATTGACAAATCCACAATCACAGACGATTCTATTATTCCTTTCCCAGAAACTGAAGTGAACTCAGAGTGGGCAAAAAAAATCAAGAATATGAGAAATTTGAAAAACACAATAAGTTTGACCTGTTAGATTGATATAGAATTCTGCATCCATTAAGTAGCAAATATATTTTTCTTATAAAGCACATATGAAATATTTGGGAAAATTGGACACAAAGGAAGTCCTAACAAAGAATTGCTATTATACAGACCATGCTGTGTTTCCATAATGCACCAAAATTTGAATACTTTAAGCAAAGTAAAAAAATGTTTTTTTTAAAAAGTTGAAAATGGAGGGGCTGGGTGTTGTATGAAAGGAGAGAAGGTTAGCACTCCCCTTGAAAAGGATGGAAGAGGCCCTCGGGCCTGACAACACACATACGGTTAAGGCATTGCCACCTACTTCGTGGCATCTAACCACTGTTTTTAAAAAGAAACAAGGGAGAAAGGGGTCACAATCCACAGACTAGGGAGACCGATGGATAGAACCAGAACAGGATAGCAAATATTCAACTATAGCATTAGGGTAAAGGTAAGGAAACTACCAAAGCAAGGACGATCTTAGCACTCTAACTACAAATTCATAACACGAGTTGGAATAAGAGATGAAAATAATTATTTAGGAGGGGAAGAGCAAAGGGTCTAAATCAGTATTGGCCAAGTAAGTAAGAGACCACCAGAGAATAGACTATATTATATATGAGATTCTAAATACAAACTTCAGGGTAGACACTAAAATAAAATACAGAACAGAGTCACAAATCATAAATAAGGAAAAATCTAAGAAACCCAGCATAAGAAATTGCAGTATTAAATGGGTAGGCTAAAGCACACAGGAAAAGAAATGCAGGAAAGATTGACAGCATTAAGTCCACATGCATCAATAATCACTCTCAATGTAAACGGATTGAAGTCTCCAATAAAAAGACAGAGTGGCAAAATGGATTAAAGAACAAGATCCAACAATTTGTTGCCTCTAAGAAACACACCTCAGCCCCAAGGACAGACACAGGCTCAGGGTGAGGGGGTGGAGGACAATACTTCAAGCTAACAGCAAGAAAAAAAAGGCAGGTGTTGCAATTCTTATATTAGACAAAGTGGATTTCAAAATAAGACAGGTAAAGAGAGACACAGAGGGACAATATATAATGATCAAAGGGACACTTCATCAAGAAGAAATAACACTTATAAATATCTATGCACCCAACACAGGAGCACCAAGATCCATAAAGCAACTATTAACAGACCTAAAGGAAGATGTTAAAAACAACACAATAATAGTAGGGGACCTCAACACCCCACTCACATCAATTGACAGATCATCCAGACAGAAAATCAACAAGGAAATAGTGGAGCTAAATGAAAAACTAAAACAATTGACTTAATAGACATATATAGATCACTTCACCCTGAAAGAGCTGAATACACATTCTTCTCAAGTGCACATGGAACATTCTCAAGGATAGACCATATATTGGGAAACAAGGCAAGCCTCTACAAATTTTAAAAAATTGAAATAATAACAAGCATCTTCTCCGATCATAATGCTATAAGGCTAGAAATTAATTACAAGAAAAAAGCTGAGAAAGGCACAAAGATGTGGAGACTAAACAACACGCTACTGAACAAGCAATGGGTCATTGAAGAAATTAAAGAAGAAATCAAAAAATACCTGGAAACAAATGAAAATGATAGCATGCCATACCAACTCATATGGGATACAGCAAAAGCTGTATTAAGAGGAAAATTCATTGCAATACAGGCACATCTTAACAAACAAGAAAAATCCCAAATAAGCAATCTTAAAGTACACCTAACTGAACTAGAGAAAAAAGAATAAAGCCCAAAGTCAACAGAAGAAGAGAAGTAATAAAAATCAGAGCAGAAATAAATACTATTGAAACGAAAAAGGCAGTAGAAAGGATCAATGAAACAAAGAGCTGGTTTTTTTGAGAAGATAAATAAAATTGACAAACCACTAGCCAGACTTACAAAGGAAAAAGGGGAGAAAGCTCAAATAAACAAAATCAGAAATGAAAGAGGAGAAATAACAACAGACTCTGCAGAAATACAACGGATTATAAGAGAATACTACGAAAAACTATATGCCAACAGAACGGATAACCTAGAGGAAATGGATAAATTCTTGGACTCCTACAATCTCCCAAAGCTCACTCAAGAAGAGGCAGACAATTTGAACAGACCAATCACAAGTAAAGAGATTAAAACAGCAATCAAAAACATCCCAAAGAATAAAACTCCAGGACCAGATGGCTTTCCTGGGGAATTCTACCAAAATTTCAGTGAGGATTTAATACCTATCCTTTTCAAGCTATTCCAAAAAATTAGGGAAGATGGAACACTTCCTAACACATTCTATGAGGCCAACATCACGCTGATACCAAAACCTGACAAGGACACCATGAAAAAAGAGAACTACAGGCCAATATCACTGATGAACATAGGTGCAAAAATTCTAAACAAAATTTTGGCAACCAGAATTCAGCAATTCATCAAAAGGATCATACATCATGATCAGGTGGGATTCATACCAGGGACACAGGGATGGTTCAACATCCGCAAATCAATCAACGTGATACACCACATCAACAAACTGAGGAATAAAAACCACATGATCATCTCAATAGATGCAGAGAAGGCATTGGACAAGATCCAACAGCCATTTATGATAAAAACTCTGAACAAAATGGGCATAGAAGGAAACTACCTCAACATAATAAAGGCCATATATGACAAACCCATAGCCAACATCATACTCAATGGGCAAAAACTGAACGCCATCCCCCTGAAAACACGAACAAGACAAGGATGCCCTCTGTCACCACTGTTATTCAACATAGTACTGGAAGTCCTGGCCAGAGCAATCAGGCAAGAAAAAGGAATAAAAGGAATCCAAATAGGGAGGGAAGAAGTGAAACTCTTGCTGTTTGCAGACGACATGATCTTATATATAGAAAACCCCAAAGAATCCATTGGAAAACTCTTAGAAGTAATCAACAACTACAGCAAAGTTGCAGGGTATAAAATCAATTTGCATAAATCAGTAGCATTTCTATATTCTAATAACAAACTAACAGAAAAAGAACTCAAGAACACAATACATTCACAATAGCAACAAAAAGAATAAAATACCTTGGGGTAAACTTAACTAAGGAAGTGAAGGACCTATATAATGAAAATTACAAGGCCTTTCTGAGAGAACTGGATGATGACATAAGGAGATGGAAAGACATTCCATGTACATGGTTTGGAAGAATAAACATAGTTAAAATGTCCGTTCTACCTAAAGCAATCTACAGATTCAGCGCCATCCCAATCAGAATCCCAATGACATTCTTTACAGAATTAGAACAAAGAATCCTAAAATTCATATGGGGCAACAAAAGACCCCGAATTTCTAAAGCAATCCTGAGAAAAAAGAACAAAACAGGAGGCATCACAATCCCTGACTTCAAAACATACTACAAAGCTACAGTAATCAAAACAGCATGGTACTGGTACAAAAACAGGTGCACAGATCAATGGAACAGAATTGAAAGCCCAGAAATAAAACCACACATCTATGGACAGCTTATCTTTGACAAAGGAGCTGAGGGCATACAATGGAGAAAAGAAAGTCTTTTCAACAAATGGTGCTGGGAAAACTGGAAAGCCACATGTAAAAGAATGAAAATTGACCATTCTTTTTCACCATTCACCAAAATAAACTCAAAATGGATCAAAGACCTAAAGGTGAGACCTGAAACAATAAGGCTTCTCGAAGAAAACGTAAGCAGTACACTCTTTGACATCAGTATTAAAAGGATCTTTTCGGACACCATGCCTTCTCAGAGAAGGGAAACAATAGAAAGAATAAACAAATGGGACTTCCTCAGACTAAAGAGCTTCTTTAAGGCAAATGAAAACAGGATTGAAACAAAAAAACAACCCACTAACTGGGAAAAAATATTTGCAAGTCATATATCTGACAAAGGCTTAATATCCATAATATATAAAGAACTCTCACAACTCAACAACAAAAAATCAAACAACCCAATCAAAAAATGGGCTGGAGACATGAACAGACATTTCTCCAAAGAAGATATACGGATGGCCAATAGGCACATGAAAAGATGCTCATCATCGCTGATCATCAGGGAAATGCAAATCAAAACTACACTAAGATATAACCCTCCACCCATTAGAATGACAAAAATATCTAAAACTAATAGTAACAAATGTTGGAGAGGTTGTGGAGAAAAAGGAACCCTCATACACTGCTGGTGGGAATGCAAACTGGTGCAGCCACTATGGAAAACAGTATGGAGATTCCTCAAAAAATTAAAAATAGAACTACCATACGATCCAGCCATCCCACTACTGGGTATTTATCCAAAGAGCTTGAAGTCAGCAATCCCAAAAGTCCTATGTACCCCAATGTTTATTGCAGCATTATTTACAATAGCCAAGACATGGAAGCAACCTAAGTGCCCATCAACAAACGAATGGATAAAGAAGATGTGGTACATATATACAATGGAATACTACTCAGCTGCAAAAGAGAACAAAATCATTCCATTTGCAATAACATGGATGGACCTTGAGGGAATTATGTTAAGTGAAATAAGCCAGCTAGAGAAGGATAATCTGTGAATGACTCCACTCATATGAGGAATTTAAAAATGTGGACTAAGAACAGTTTAGTGGATACCAGGGGAAAGGTGGGGTGGGGGGGCGGGCACAAAGGCTGAAGTGGTGCACCTACAACATGAATGACAAACATTAATGTACAACTGAAATCACACAAGATTGTAACCTATCATTAACTCAATAAAAAATTAAAAAATTAAAAAAAAAAAAAAAGAAAATGGAGGGGCTGGCCCCATGGCCGAGTGGTTAAGTTCGCATGCTCTGCTGGAGGTAGCCCAGTGTTTTGTTGGTTCTAATCCTGGGCGTGGACATGGCACTGCTCATCAAACCACGCTGAGGTGGCAGCATCCCACATGCCACAACTAGAAGGACCCACAATGAAGAATATACAACTATGTACTGGGGGGCTTTGGGAAGAAAAAGGAAAAACATAAAATCTAAAAAAAAAAAAAATTGAAAATGGAATATTAAATAAATCCATGGGTTAAAAGGGAAAAAACAGAAGTATAAAATATTTAAAGCCAAGTGATAATGAAAGTACACACATCAAAACTTGTATGATGTGGCTAAAGCAGTACTTAAAGGTAACTTTATAGGCTTAAAATGCATTTATTGAAAAACAATAAATAAGCTAGGTGTCAACTCAAGTAGCTAGAAGTGGAAAGAAGAAATAATATAAAGAGGAAAAAAAGAAATGAAAACCAAAAAGTATAGATAAGAAAGAAGTTGTTTATATGAAAAGACTAAGTAGACCTCCACATTAATTAAGAAAAAAGAGGTGACACAAACAATATTAAGAATGAAAACAGGAACATAACTTAAGATATAGTCAATATGTATAAAGACCATAAAATAAAATTATGAATAAATTTATGCTAATAAATCTGATAATACATGAAATGCATCATCTAAACAAATTATCAAAACTGGATCAGAAAGAAATAGAAAACCTAAATTCATCAATAATCATTAATGAAACTGAATTGCCAAAAACTTCATACACAAACCCTGTATAAGCAATTCAGATGATTTTACAATGAATTTTTCCAAACTTTTGACAAACAGATAGTCTTTATCTCCTATGAACTATTTAAGAAAAATAAAAGCTGCCCAACTTATTTTATGGGCTAATATAAATTTGATACCAAACAATATAAAAACAATATCTCTTTTAAAAAATTGTAGACCAATTGTTTCACTTATGAACATATGCAAAAATCCTAAACAAAATACTAGCAAATGATATCCCATACAATAAAAGAGCATATCTATATATGTATATATATGCAAGCATATCTCAACAAAATTAAATGTACTCATATTATTTATCACATTATAATTAGTAAGAAAGAAAAATATATGATCTCATAATTTACATAAAAACATTAAGGCATTACATAAGATCAATAGGCATGATAAAATTTATAACATTAAAAAATATTCAGGGAAAGTTCTTAATAAACAATATCTACTGAAACGTTAAGCAAACTTCATGCTTAATGGAGAAACTTTAAGAGCACTCATTAAAAACAGTAAGAAGACAAGGAAGCCCACCATCACTGTTACTACTGAATATTGTACTGGAGGGTCTACCCAATGCAATAAGACAAGAAAAAGATATGAGTCATAAGGAATGAAAAAGAAAAGACAAATTACTGTTTTATGATTGTCTACCTAGAAAATTCAAGAATATCTACATACAGACTCTTAGAACTAATAAGTCAGCTGGGATGCTAGGTACAAGATCAAAATTCAATAATCAGGAATGTTTCTGTGGGCTAGCAAACAACCAATTTGAAAATATAATAAAAAAGATATTTAAAATATCAACAAAACCTACAGGAAATAAATACAGCAAAAGTTGTGTAAAACATTTATAAGGGAAATCACCACTCATCAGTCACCTGAATAAAAAGAGAAGATGGGAAAACCTCATATTGTAAAGGTGTCAGTTCTTCTGGAATATAAATTGAATGCAATTTCAATAAAAAATCCCAACATGATTTTTTTGTGGGTGTGTCACTAGAAAAATTAACATTTATATGGCCTAGTAAAATCCAGGCAAGCCAAGGAATTCTGAAAAAATATAAAATTGTAACAGCTAACAACTATTGTGTGCTTCCTTATATGGTAGGCACTATTCTAACATTTTGCATATATTATCCCCTCACAATTATCCTTGAGGTGGATACTACTATCTATTTTACAGACAAGGAGACTGAGAGAAATTAGGTAACTTGCCTAAGATAACTTGATACTCTTAGGAATAGAAATAGATGCAAGAAGACAATGGTGTAGTGTCTTCCAAGTACTGAGGGCACATAAGTAGTGACAGCATTCCACACTCAGTCAAATTCTCATTTGTAAAAGCAAAATAAAGACATTTTCAGGAATACAAATACTTTAAAGTTTACCAAAGACCATAAAGTTCTTTTATGAAAGAACAACTAAATTTACATTGACATGAAGAAAAATGAACTCGAAAGGAGTGGGGTGCCATATA
Organism: Equus quagga; assembly: GCF_021613505.1. Taxonomy (NCBI): domain Eukaryota; kingdom Metazoa; phylum Chordata; class Mammalia; order Perissodactyla; family Equidae; genus Equus; species Equus quagga. The sequence goes on from NC_060271.1 coordinate 98,931,950, forward strand.
CTTCTGTGGGCCACTGAGTTGGCTCTGTGCTTCATTTTAGCCAAATAAGAAATAGGCAATGTCAATTAAAGAATTCACAGCACCCACAAGACAAAACAGACAAGTTGCTCACAAGAACTATTCCTGGCACTGAGACCAGAAAGACATTTCTCCTGTGGTTAAATGGATACAAGATCTGGGACTTTAGTCCGAGTATGATAATTTGGGAAAGAAGTCCTTGACTCTTACAATTTTTTTTCAACAAGAAGGTGATTTAGACGCATCAGCCTTCCGGAAATAATCTCCTTGAAGAATAGAGGAGATAAAGCCTTCCTACTTAAGACTTGTTATTTGAATGATCAGGTGTTTTAGAAATGCCCATCTTTAGGGATCTTTAGGTATATCCCAGGAAGAGGATGGATAAGGTGACCTCTGGGGGCCTGGTTGCCTGTGGGGCCAAATGGTGGTACAGGATCTGGGCATTTTTTTTCCCAGAGCTGTCCCCAGATTATTTTCACCTCCACTAAACCAGTTCATCCTGCCAATGCATTTGGCCACTGACCTGAATTCAAGATTGGATTCTAGCACATACTGGTTATGTGACCTTGGCAAGTTACTCCTCTAATTCTAGTTTCTGAATCTTTTATCATGAGAATAATAATAGTACTTCCCTCAAAGAGTTTTAAAATGAAATACCATATGTATGTGCTATATATTCAATAAATGTGAGCTAGTGTAAAAAAAAAGGCCGAGAAATACAGGCAAGCACACAGAAAAATCAAAAGCACCTATCATCCCACCATCCATTTCGATGCATATATTTCCAATATCTTTTGGACGTATTTTCAGAGTGAGATTACAGTGCTTTCTGTTTCATAACTTGCTTTTAAAATTTAACACCATACCCTAAGCATGTCCTATGTAATTCGGTATTCTTGTACAACATGATTTGAAAAGGCCACATCGTATTCCTTAAGGTTATTTTACTTCTTAATGACCCCTGCCCTCCATCCTCAATGCAGGCCCCACACTTCATGTATTTCCAACCCATCTAACCCATCCAGATGATAACTAGCTGCTTTCTATTGGCTAATTGGGGATGCAGGCTTCATCTCACCATTCAGACCATCTGCTCCTTAGGTCGGGGCTACATTGCTAGCCTTCATTACCTACCCAGTCGTCCTCTGTGGGGCTGCACAGCAAACCCTCTGAAAGATGGCAAATGACCCAGTTTAACAAGATTCCATGAGGTGGTGCAAAAGCTGAACAAGGCAGAAACACAATTTCACTCCAAACAGTATAAAGTTGACTTCTGTGGCATTGAATACACTATAAAAATTCTCAGGAAGAGGAAGAGACTGGAGATTTTTATCTGAGTGCATTGTTTTTCTAAGCAACAGGGCCAAACAAGTTCAAAACTTAAGTGCTTTCTTTTTTAATGAAAGTCACAAGACTTCCTTATCAATGACCTTCTGAGACCACAGTAAAACCTTACTAATTCATACTAATGAGGATCTGTCAAACTGATTCAGCAGAGAAAAGTGAATTACATCCTTTTTAAAATAAAGTTTATATCCAATGAAATTCATTTTTTAAAAAAATCTTTATTTACAAATAGTTCAATACCTTGACCTGTTTTGATGGATTGTTCAGAACCTGATCGAATACATTTGTTACAACCACATTTATTGTTTGCATAGAAATGGGAATAGCTAAAGTTCTTGAGAAGTGTGCTCTCCCTAAAAACAATAAAAGTTCAACACCCCTTAAGATCCTGCTCACACAGCTCACTCCTTAGGAAAGCCTTGCCTTCTGTGTCATGGGAAGCAAAGCCCAGCTCACCACCCCATCTCCAGTTCTGAGCAAGCAGGCAAGGTTTCCAACATCGACCCAGATCAATCCATGAAAAAAAATCTCCAGATTCCAGACTTGCTCTGTCCAGACCCATCTGAGCATTAACAAGCTCCTTCTAAGCACCCAGAAAGCCTGTCATGGAAACACTGATTCAACCGTAATGAGAACCGACAAAAAAACCCCACACAAATGAACTAAACAGTCTTCCACCCAATCAGAGTCAAGTTGAAGCAACAGCCTCAGGATTAAAATGTGAGGCTTTCCCCCTCCCCTTTGTGGTCCTGCTCATTTTAGCCTCTTCCATTGCCTTGTTTTCACAACTCCTGTTTATGAGAAAGTGGGAGTTGGGCGGGGGGGAGGGGCGGGGAGCCGGAGAGAAATGCAGAGGGAGTATGCCAGGCTGGGAAGGTCAACAAACACTGCGGTTTATGTCAGGCAATTTAAAGCTTCTCGCTTGGGGGAGGCTGGAACAGTCTGGGGTAGTCTGAAAACAAGCTATGCTGAACTCCCCTCTCCCACTAACAGATAAGTGTGGCATGAAGTCTACTTTCCAAAGATCGGGTTCTGCACAGTATTTTTAGCAAGCTCTCTTTTTATCTATCCTCTTATTTTCTTTTTTTTCCTTTTTCTTTCGGAATTAGAAAGTCGAATTACATGAAGTATCACTATTTTTGGAAGAAAGCATAGTTGGGGAGGTCAGAAAAGATGCCCAAAGGAAACAGTAAAATCCCAAAGAGGAATATACTTTAATTTCTCCTAGGACACACAAGGTACGATTCGTGGGTCCAGGGGACCCAACCCCAAATCCCAGTGAATGTCATTCGTGCAGTAAATGTTGGGCAAGTGTGGACGTCTCTGCGGTTCTGGCTCCTTGGCCTGGGTCATCACCTTCTCGGGCTGGAGGGGGGACACCACGCTGGAAACATCAACTGTGGCGGGAGCCCAGGAGACACGCGCCTCTCCGGGAAAGCGGGGGAAGGGGTGGTAGCAGCACGAATAACAGCAGCCAAGAGGAAAGAAAGTGAGAGTCCTGGGGATAGGAGGACCACAGCCCCCAAGGGAGGGATGAAGGCCGGAGGCTGGTGACCCAGGACGGGGAGGCCGGGACAGAGCGCGGGTTTGTATGAGCCCCCGGCCCCTGCCCTCGGAACTGAGTTTACATTCTTTTCTTTGCTGTTTGAGTTTTCTTTCTCTTTAGAGCCGGCCCAGGTCACAGCGGCAGCCCCAGAGCTGAGATGCGGAGGGGAAGCCCCGTCAGGGCCCACCCCTGCCCCTTGCAGGCCCGGGCACCTCTGGGGGCAGCGAGGGCGGGTGTGGGGAGATGGGGCACAGCGCACGGGGCGCCCGTGGAGATACCCGAGTCCCGGGGCGCCCGCGCTCCCGCCCGCAAACTTTCCCAGAGAACTGGGGGCGGCCCCACCCTGGACAGAGGGCTCCCCATACCTCCCCGACTGTCCCCTGCAGCTGGTCACTCACGAGCGGCGCGGCTGGGGCTCCGACTCTGGCCGCCGCCATCCACACCAGGAGGAGAAACAGCAGGAGGAGGGAGAGAGAGAGAGGAGAGGAGGGGGAAGGAGGAGGGGAAGGAGAGGGAGGGCCAGAGCCGAGCCGACCAGAGTGGAGGGGCGGGGAAGGGGTGGCCACTCCACACTCTCCCGAACCTGCCCCACCCCCTGCTCCGTCCCCTGCCGGCTCCCCCTTCTCTCCTCCTCCTTTCTGGCCCTGGATGCCCCAAAGTTTTTCTGGTGTCTGATTCTCCCTTCTCTTCCCTCTGGCGTATCTTCCTTACCCTGAGTCTCCAGCCACTAATAGGGGAGAAGATACTCCCTCTAGCAAAAGTTGTGTGTGGGGGGGGGGGGGGGGGGGGAGGGGTGCGTTATGTGAGTTAAGTTTGGATGCCCCCTGGAAGCAGGTGGCTGGAACCCTCGACAGGTCTGAAGCCACCCAGCACCCCGTAGGACCTTGTTGCCGCAGATCTGGGTGGTGGGATGATGGGGGGACGACCCACACACAGACATGGACTTTGTGGTCTGGCTTTCCCTATTATTTCATTGAGTTTTTTTGTTCTGTTTTCTCTTGTGATTAGGAGAACTAAAGAATTACTTCTGAAGCCTCTCTTGAGTGCCTCCTCCTTCCCTTCAGGTGGGCCCAGCCCTGGTGGCAGAGTAAGATGAAAGGTAAAGATGGAGCCCCACCTTCCTGGGCAGTCAATACTCAGGAGGAGGAGGAGGACCCGGATAGCTTAGTGAAATGCCAAGCTGCATGGATGGGACAGAAGGCAAATATTTACAGATGCCTCTTGTGTGCTGCCTGCAGAGCGCAAAAGAGAAGGAGAAGGGGAGTTGTCCTCAGAGAAGAGGTTAGAAGGTGGCTTCTAGTCCCTACTCCATGGCCGGCTAGCAGGTGACTCTGGGCAAGTCACGTGGCATCTCAGCCTCTTCTAAAAGAGGGGCTGCCTCACTGGTAGCAAGTAGAATGAAAGGAGAATATCTACTTGTGCCTTTTACCCTGGAGGGATGCCCAACCCCAGGATGGGAGGCTTGAGCTGGGTCTGAACAGACTTAGAGGGGAGACAAGAGGGCATTCCAGGCCCTGGGACATGGTGCTTTGGAGGCTGGCAAGACAGGAAGCCTTAGGGGAGGCAGGAAATGTTTGGATGGGAAGGTGGAGCTGGGCATGTAGCAGAAAATAGGAAATCCATGAAATTTTTTAAGGAATATTTTGATCCAAGTGATGTCCTATTCACCTTTGTATTCCCTGAGCCTGGCATACAGTAGGCACCCAGTAAATCCTTGTGGACTCATGGCAATTGAGGAATATTGACTCAACAGTCTGAAAGACAGACTATCTGGGAAGAGAGGCTTGGGCCCAAGGAGAGAAGTCAGGAGGCCCTCATGAACATCTCACCTGGAAGTAGAATGCCTGGATGGTAGACAGGAAATGAGGGAATTCTGATTGAACACTTCCTTGCGTTTGCATAGCAATGTGCTTCTCTTCAATGATCTTTCAAGTGTAGTCTTGGTTTTGACCTTGCAGTTCCTTGGTGAAATGGAAAAGATATTCAGGGGCCTTTCAACCACCAGCCAGTGTTAAGAACCTGCACCGAGGGCTGTGAGGATGGAAGGAAACATTCAGAGATGGCACAGGAGTGCCTGAAATCACACAGCCAGGATCTACTTAGGATACTTTTATTCTCAGATAAAATTTCTAATTGTTTTTATGCTTAAGACACCCTAAGCAAACAGTCCTCCTCACTTCCCCATTTCCTCCAGCTACCGACCCGGCACCAGTCAAGGGCTGAGGAAGGGCAAGAGGGAGCCTAAGGATAGGAAGTCAACTGACCAATTTGTAACTTTTGAGACTCTTCTATGGAACAAGAACAGGTACTGGGCCCAAGTCAGCCTTCTGGTAAGGAGCTGAGGGAGGTGCTGAGCAAGGACAAAGGAAGAGGGAAGTAGAGAAAGGGAAGACAAAGAGGTACCTTGACCCCATGTATTCTGCCTGAAGCCCCAAACTGAACCTCCTATGTCCTGTGTCCAGCCAGCGAGCCTTCTGGGGAGGCCGGCCCATCTCAGAAAATGCCACAGGTAACACCTGGAGAAAGGACTCATACAGAAAACAATATACTTGACAGACAGCAATTATCATTGCATTTAAATAGAATTTGAGTGTACTTTTTTAATTCTATCTTCTTTGAATAAGCAGATTGGCCTTGATTAGTAAGTAGCCCACCTAGTGAAAGAAATCTCTCTGGGAAACTTTGACACTTCTGCAAAGTGAATAGGCCCATAGTTTTCTAAAGACAAATAGTACAGTTGGTTGAAAACCATTTATCTTTTGCAAGGGACAGTCCTCCTCCCTTCTGTGTGACTCAGTGTTACCCCCAAATGTTGCCACTTTCATGAGTGCAGATTTATTTCTTGGAACTCCTCCACATAGTTCCAACAGACCCTTTCTGGCGATGTCCCTTTGCATCAAAATCGGGTGGTAAACAACTCAGCCTGGCCTTAATAGCTAAGCCATGACAGCCGTTTATCGCCAGCTGTGACCTCATTTTACTCCAGTTCCTGTTCTTTTCCTTGCTCTACAATAAGTAGACCCTCAGACTATATTATTCTCCTTTTTATTAACAGGGTTCCCTTTCCTGGAAGTTTTTTCACAGAAACCATTTAGAGGTTCCACACTGTTTAATGAGGGGGTCCCCAAAGTGTCTGTAGATAATGACCTAGTAGATTAACTTGCAATTCCTCAAAACTCAACTCAGCTGAAGCTGTCAGGATCAATTAATATACATTCAAACCAGTTTGCAGAAATGCCCGATTTGAAAGAGGACTTGGTTGGGAAAAGTGGAGGCTTCAGACTTAGAACAAGCTTAGCCCTAAATGCTTGATAAGAGCATTCCTCTCTAGAAACTTTATAACAATGAGTCTCTATTTATATTGCAACATTCATTTAAAAGAGAGTAAGGGCTGCTGGAAAACCATATTCAAAAAAATATTACCCAATTTATCCAAAGAACTTGCAATCAACAATACAGAGACTTATGCACTCCTATGTTCATTGCAGCATTATTCACAATAGCCAAGATGTGGAAACAACCCAAGTGCCCTTGACTGATGACTGGATAAAGAAGATGTGGTGTATATATATACAATGGAATACTACTCAGCCTTAAAAAAAAGACATAATCATCCCATTTGCAGCCACATGGATGAACCTTGAGGGCATCATGTTAAGTGAAATAAGCCAGACACAGAAAGACAAACACCATATGATTTCACTCATGTGGAAGATAAACTTACAAAGACAATAGCTTAGTGGTTACCAGGGGAAGTGGGGGGAGGGTGGGCACAAGGGTTGCAGGGGCACATTTATATGGTGTTTGACAAATAGTAATGTATGACTGAAACTTCACAATGTTATAAACTATTTAGACCACAATAAAAAAAATTTTAAAAATACATATTTCACAGTGGAGGGCTTCAACAACAGTGAAAATGAAACAGGAAAAAAAAATGACCATTTTAGGCGCATGATGCCTTCTGGCCTGATCTTTGAAGAACACGCTGTTTTTAAACAATTTTTTCCATGAGGAAACCTGAATACTCTTTGGATGGAAATCCCAGAGATAAAAGCCCACATCTTCACTGAGAATGCCACTTAAAAGCAATGCTGATTAAGGGGATGATCACTTAATCAATTCAAAGTGACCCAAGATTGGCCATCGTTTGTCCTGGAGATGGGACACTCTTCGGTGTGGCTGAGCTACCATTGTCCAGTCCCTTGGCCTGCTCCCTAAAATGTGTCCACTTAGCATTTCTTGAACACCTACTATGTAGCCAACATTCTGCTAGGCATTGTGGGCAATAAGTATAAGGCATGGTTCCTGCCTCATAGCATCTGTAGCTGCTCAGGAAGAGGGCACACAGGGAAATGACTACATGAGATATGGTGACAGTTGAACACAAGGAGAGGTGTCCTAAAGAGATACAGGAAAGCTGAAGAGAGGGAGAATGGTCTTTAGCATCTGAGCAAGAGGGGAGTGACATGTTGTTCTTTGTTAACTGTGTTGTTTCTATTCTTGGACCTATGGCGTGTCACCACTCAGCTATTCCACTGGTGCTTAGGGAGCGGTGGGACTGAGTTCAGAGATCATTAAAGCTCCTGGTAAAACAAACACAGAGGTTCTAAGTGGGGGAGGTGACTTTTGAGGTCCCTACACCTACAAACCAGCATGTTTCTCCTTGAGTCCATTCTAATCCTCTCCTTATGAAAAGTTATTCTAATGCTGCGATATAACCTTTTCTTTCAAATATTTGGAAGAGCTGTAATGGGTTTTCCTGCTCTAATGCTTTGATTGCCAGTTAATTTCCTAATTTGGATCTAATTACTAAACTGCTTAAAAATTTAAGTCCCAGGCAACCGCTTACTGACAAGCTTTCCACTTATCACCATGGTGTCTGAGAACACGGCCCTTAACCAAGGACGGAAGCTTCCTCCTCTTTCACAGAACACACTATTCCTTGTCAGGGTGGCTCTGCCAGATGGTTTCTTAGCCATCGTCAACCAAGTTGCTGTCTTCATACATTAAAGTTATAGAAGAGTTTAAAGCCTTTTAAGAACTGGGAGCAACTTCTAGGGTTAATGCTGCATGAAACAAAACTATAAACTGCACATTTTTTTTTTTTGGTCTGAGGATTTTTATTATAAAGAAGGCTTTAATTCATGGTCATTTGGAGAGAGCCTCTTGCTCCATCTGTTTTGGTGGCTTTCTTAGCTAATTGGTTCCTCATTTTACTTGTTTTTTTCTCACAGTTTTGTTTGGAAATAGTGCAGCCGAGTTTTTGTTTGTTTTGTTTTAATGGATAATGAACTTGGAAAGTGGTCATGTTGTTAAAAAGAATCTGTTAGCTTAACTGATAGAGTTAGTTTCTTACCCAAAGCAGTGGAGAATCCAGCTTTATCAGCTTTGAAAAGTGAGCAGTATTGCTTATAACAACATGATGGAGGTGGTGGTGAAAAATGGTGTAACAAGACACATGCTATTTATCAGCATTTCTCAAGCTGTGCTTGGAGGGTCTTTCCCCTCACCCACGCCTGCGACAGAACATGTGTCACATCAGGGGGCACAGTGAACAGTGTCCCCTGGAGTCGTGCAGCCAGCTAACCATCACCCCCCACTCCTATTAAAGAGCCTTTTTTTTCTCATTTGGAATTTCTTATAATCCCAATTTTGATTAAAAACATATATCTTATATATGCATGAAAAGAGCAGGAATAAACAAAAATATTAATAGTTGAATCCCTACAAAAAGAGATGTGTGCTCTTGATAGTTTTTCTTATTTTCCAAATTTTCAACAATGAGTATGTGGTATTTAATCAAGAAAAAGTAGGAAATGTCGTTTTAATAAGTTCTAAAAACTCCATCTTCTCCAGGATGCAATGCATGATTAATTGAAAGTCCTTTTCTTGGACTTCAGCTAACTCCCTGAGTCACTACTCTGTGCCTAGACTGAGAATTACCTCTTATTTTTCACTTTCCATGCCCCAAGAAGCCCAGACAGAACAGACAGCTCTTTTGAAAGATGCACTGCAACGGCAAGTAGAGGAACAGGGCAGTGACTGGAAGGGCTTGTGATGTGAGAGGGTGTTATTTAAGAGTGGGAGACACTTGATGCCCAGGAGGATGAGGAAGGGAGATCTCAAGACAGCAACAGCACTGCTAGCCGAGAGATCAACCGAGACGGCCTGGAGCAGGTCAGGGCTCTAGGAGGGGCTTCTTGAAGACGATGAAGCTAGTGGAACGCTCAACTGAGGCTGACTGCACTGAGAGGAGAGTTACACACCTGGGAGAGAATTTAGGAATAAATTAGTGATAAGTACCATAGAAAACATAGTAAATAATTTTTTTAAAAAGACACATATTAACTCCAGGAAAAACAAAGTTGTACAGGAAAGGAAAAGTAATCATAGTACATTACATGACTCAGCTACCAACAGCATTTGAATAATCATAATAAAGTATATAATGAATAGTGACCTAATCAAAATGTTGATGTAACTAGTTTGAAGACGGGAAAATAGAAAGCATCTATGTGTATGTATGTGAGTGGTGGGGTGGGGAAGGCAGATGAAACAGAGGCAAATCCTCATCTAACTGTGAAGTCAGTTAATAATGCCAACAGCAAAAGCAAACGCAGCATACAATTTGGAACTATGGAGACAGAGGCCAAAACAGTGAGTGAAAGTGGTTTTCTCTTGGAGCAGGAAACGGAGGAGGAGGGGGGGGGGGGGGGGGCGGGGCTGGGGGGGGGGTACGTATCAGAGGATTGTTTTTGCTTTTGTTTTGCCTTGTTTTGTTTTTTATTTGTAATAGTTATTTTAGAACAGTTTGACTCAAACTAAGTTCCTAATTTTAATAAAAATACAGACATTTAACAAACAAAAGTTACAGCCTCCATGTATTCTCTCTCACTTGCCGCCCTGAAACAAGCCCAGGGCAGGATGGACAACAGGACAGTCTGTGATGAAGCCTTTACATGATCACTGCTGTCTCACTATCAGGCCACCAGCTCCCAAGGGCAGCCAGCCTGTTGCACTTTTCACAGTCGCCTCAGCACTGAGCGCACAGCAGACACTCGGCGCGTACTTGCTGAGTGAATGACAAGTTGGGTAAAACGGACTTAGAGGTCAGCACTCACCATCTCCACAGAGGTATGCACCCTTGAAGTATTGACAGGTGAAATGACCCCATGTCTGGGAATTGCCTTAAAATACTCTAGGAAAACAAGAAGTGTGGGAAAAAGATAAAGCAGGATTGGCAAAATGTGCATAACGAGTAATGGGATGTAAGGGTTTGTACTAGTCTCTCTACTTTTATGTATGTTAGAAAATTCCCTTATAAAAAGAGAAGTAACAACGTCATGGCATAAATATATTAAATTCAGAGTTTGGTAGTTAGGAAGGTTTGTACAACAGAGAATATGTAAAAAATATGCAGGGTCAGAGAAGAAAAAAAAAACGTGTCAAAGGCAAACCTTGTGCCAGGGCCATTAGCCCATGAAGCTACCTAAAGCTGATGGAAAGAAGGGGTAAGGGGCATATGCGTTAATGAAGACGTGCCAAGTTGAACGAAGTACTAGAGTTACTGAGAAATTTACTATTTTATCTTCCAAATATATAGTAACTGCAGGAATAGAACTGACTGTCCTCAATGTAAAAGGCTCACACTACAGGAGTGAATAATCCAGACTCTGGATTTGAATCCTGGCTCCACACGTACTGGATTTGTGACTGTGGACAAGTTGCTTAACCCTTCTTAGCCTTAGTTTTCTGTCTGTAAAATGAGGATAGTAATAGCACCAACGAGAAACAGTTATAGGAGGTTTAAACGAAATAATGCATGTCAAGTCTTACCCATGCCTGACTTATGGTGAATGGTTAACAAACAGAGGTTATTATACGCCTTGGGAAGGGATTCTGCCAAGAGAGCAAAGATCCTAGCAGTTAAGCTAAGGGGGCAATTTTGCCAGGGAATCAACTGCACCCTCTACAGTCATGCCGTCCCTCAGCTCTAGGAAACCTCCCAGGATGCACTGACCCTTACAGAATGGCCAAGCACTCCCCAAGTACTGCCCACAGGTCAATGCGGCCAGATGCGATGCAGGGCAATAGGGGCGGCTGGTCGGAGAGCTCAGGCAGCTCACAGCTGATGGGAGATACAAGTCTCAGCCACCAAAGCAGAGAGGAAAACAATCCCAAGATTCATGCTGTCTCCAAGAGAAAAACAGGCCCATCACTCAGGAGAAGTGAAACTTTTCTTGACCCAGAGGTCTATGGGTTTTCATAAACGTGGAGGGAGAGTACACTGGGGTGTGGAAGGGAATGAGGAGAAAGTGAGCAAAGGTCGGCTGTAGTGTCTTGCATGTACATACACTGCTGGACCGGGCCCAGCAGGCACTGAGGAGCCACGGTGAAGGCTTTCCATCAGGAAAATGGCTCTGCAGAGATATGTTTTAGAAAATGGTCTGGTAAAAGGGGTGGCAGGTCTGGAGTACAGGAAGACCAGATGTCCAGACAATAGGGAGCCAGGGCTCAAGTTAAGGCATCAAGTAAGGAGAGGTCAGAACTGAGAGACGCTGCAAAGGCAGGAAGATTCAATAAGACAAGACAACCAACGAGACATGCGAGGCGAGGAGGAGTCAAAGGTGACTCCCGGTCTCCGGCTAAGTTACAACTCGGTGGAAGCTAGTTGTCCCTCCCTTGGTCTTGCCTCTGTCAAGTTTGTTCAGGCCCAAATTCTTGGCTTCATCTTTGACTTCTCTCTTTCTCTCACTCTCCACATCCCATCCAATCAACATTCACTCAACAAAGAGTCACTCAGTGCCAGGTAGGGTTCTAGGTTCAAGGACAGCAGTGAACAAACCAGATCAAAAGCCTGCCTTCATGGAGCTCTGTCTTCTAGAGGTGGAGGCAGGCAATAAATAAGATAAATAAGCCAAGTGTATTGTGTGTTGGATTAAGATAAGTATAAGGAGTAAAATAAAGCAGAGAAGAGTAATAGGAGTGTAGGCAGAAAGAGCTGCAATTTTAGATAAGTCTGTAGACAACTCTATCTTCAAAATAAATCCAGAAACAGACGTCACACAATGTCTACTGCCACCAGCAAGTCCAGGTCACGATCATCTCTCAACAGCCCCTATTACTGCATAGCCTCCTAAGGGGTTTCTCTGCTTCTACCCTACTTCCCACAATCTAATCTCAACATAGCAGCCGACGATCCCATTAAAACATAAGCCCGATGACGTCCCTCCTTTGTCCAAAATCCTCCAAAAAATGAATAGAAATAGACTAAAAATGCCAAAAGGAGTGTCACAGAACACAGAAATGCCAAGGCCTGGCAGGGGCTGGACACCCTGAGTTTATGGTGGAGCTCATTAGCTTGGTTATTTGCTGTTTCCCTCACAGTGCCCAGGGGCTCAGGTGCAGTGAGAACAGCTGGTCAGTGACAGAGAACTGGAAATGAGCAAGTCACAGAAAACAGAAGGGGCAAAGGGGCTGGGGACCTGAAGGGCCAGAGAGAATGGGGCTGAGGTGACTCACCCAGAGATCCTCAGGCAGGATCCAAACACTTTCCTTACTGTGCAGATCGGGCCTAACAACCAGAGTCTCTCTACAGCAGGGAGCCAAGGACATGGGGCAGAGGCCAAGGAGCACAAAGGGAAGTTGGTGGTGAGCTCTCAGGTGAACGAGAATAAAGCATTCTGGAGGGTGACTAGCAACTGCCTAGAGAAGAGGCTCATGGCAGATGGAGCTACAGGCAGTGAGGTAGGGAGGAAGGGGTTTCAGCAACATCTCAACTAATCTGGGTATTTGGACATGGGGTGAAATGGCTCTGTGCAAGCAACTCAGAAGAAAGGAGCAATATACTTAGAACCTTGGGAATGGGGTGCTGGGAGAGACACCACTGAGGTGTACACTGAAATGACACAATGTTTATGAAATAAACCCAGGGGAGCCTGAAAGAGCTCAGGGCCCTTGCTTGAAGTATGGTTACAAGTACCTCTCAAGGTAAAACTCAAAGCCTTATAAAGGATTAACCATACAGTTATTCCACTTTGGGGAACTAGAAAGATTACATCTAAGTCAATTGGGATTTGGTAAATTGTGTAAAGCATACTTTAGTAGGTTTTAATTTCCTTTATCAGATTTTCATAGAGAGACTGAAAGATTGATATAAGTAAGAATTTATTGACATCAATTTCTTAAGCTATTATTCCAACACAGAGAGGATACTGAAGAGCTGAAGACAATGATAATAAACCCACAAGATCTGAAGTTTTCAAGGCCCACTCCCTCCATGAGAGAGAGAGAGAAGATATGAATATGTCTTCAAAAAGAATCTGGAGACTGCTTTCAATTGTAGCAAGAAGTAATGACAGTTTGACAATTTAAGCATTTTATCCAGAAACATATATCTATTTCATAGATACCAAATCAATTACCATATAATTGAGTTTGAAATATACAAAATATTTTTCTTACATACTGAAATTAAAACCTAATTTTAAAAAGTGCACAGTAAAAACAGCATAAGGAAACCTACAATATCCATGGTATATGTATTGTTTTCCATTTTACTGTCAACATCGAACTCTGTATTTGCCTTACTGGTTACAAATATACTTTAAATGGTTGAAGGCCATGTACAACACTGACTACTTGACTAGGTCCGACCACACTCCAGCTCCCTGAAGGCGGCCAGCACTGGACGTGGAGCCTCGCCCTGCGTTCCGTGCAGCAGCAGCAGCAGCTCTGGAAAGACGTCGCCAACCAGCTATGTGTCAACTATCGACTCTTGTTTTTTTTAGAATTTCCCTGTGCAAAGAAAATATCAACAATAAGAACACAAACTTTTAGAAAAATAATTCACACAGTTTAGAGACCGAACTGTCTGGAAGCCATATTTCACTGAGGAAAACTTGAGCTTCCAAGAAGGGAATAGCTGACAAGCTTACATTGTTAACTTTTATTCGTAACCGCAAAGCAGTTTGTTCGTTTTAACTCTCCCCACTTTCTATGCCCGTGGACCTGGGGGCTAAAGAGAACCAATAAAGAAAGAAAAGAAAGCTATCTTGGATTTATTAAACCTCAAACTTCATTTCGTTCCAAAGTCAAAGGAGTTTATGATTTCATGAAGCTAAAAAAATTCTCCAGCCTAAACATGTTTCTTTGTTGTTCAAATAAGCACCTCTTAAAGGTCTTAATAGGTACTAATTTTGAATAAGTGCCAACTAACATCCCAACGGCAATGACTGTCTGTCAAAGGAAGCTGAGATACTGGTTGGGAACAAGTTAGGGGGAAGATGTCTTAACTTATCCCCAATTGCTTCACATACGGAGATTCGGACTTTCCAGTTTTGCGTAACTTTTCTTCTTTCTGGAGAAGTTCACTTTTTAGGAAAACATTCTAATTCAATTCCTATACTTAACTATTAGGTACAGATACTTTTTTTTCATGTAAGTGGGACATGCTTGCAGAATACAAACATGAAGACCAAGATAACAGCAAACCAATGGTTTCAAGATGTTTATTTGGTCTCCCATGGAGACCATGTCAACTCAGCCAAAAGATGATGCTACAGCAATCTAAATTACTAATAAACGAGGGAAAAAGCAAAATATAGGGATCCCAGAATAATCAAAGAAAGGTTAACAATACAGACTACAAAGTGAAGAAGGATCTCTAACTCAGTGTCTTATTAATGACAGATATTTTAAGGACTAGATTAAAAAGTTGAGAGGGCTTCAAAATTCCCTACTTCTAAAGTAGCTGCAATACAATTACCTTCCAGACAACGAGCTTCGCTGTACTCGACATTAACCCTTCTCAATTCAGAACTGAAGGCCTTCTGCAGCTCTGAAGTCTGAGGAGTTTCCCTACAATCACTGCTACTCTTTTTCAAATGTTAGATGCTAAGGCAGGCTTTCTCATACCACTCACATTAATGTGTGTGCTTTCTACGTGCGTCAGCTATTGGCCTGCTGGAGTATCAGGATGCCAAAAGGGTTAAAGGAAGCATTCTTCAAGAGGACCCACTGCCCACCCCCTACTTCTAAGCTCAAGTTTCCCAAAGCACAAATAACTGGAGAACCATAATCAGAACCACATTGGCTGGTTAAAATCATCACAAGATGTCCCAGAAAAGCATCATGGACACTCTCTGAAGCAGCCAGCTGCCAATCAATATCATGAAACTACACTGAGAAACAAAATTACATAATGCAGATTCCAATGCATTAACATGATATATTTTCCAAGGAGACGGCAACTGAGCAGAATGCTGCTGTGCATGACCACTAGCAGCAGATGCCAAAATAAAGCTCTGGTTTGTTCTCTATTACCTCTCCATTGCTAACACATAGCAGGAACTCAATAAACACCTGCTAGATCAATAAGGGGCAGTAGTGGGTTTCAAAGCGCACAGGCTGGAGACAGTAAATCCAGGCTGGTGGTGGTATAGCATTGTCTGAATTATTAGAATGTACCAAGCATCTGAGATGATGCATGGAACCAAGCCCCTGGCCTCCTAAAGCCTACCTGTCATGGTTAAAGAGCATATACATTATGTTACAACAAAGAGACGTGGTATAGGGATATGTATTTCAACATAAAAATGCAAACCAATATCTACTGACCCAAGCCTGGTTAAGCAGAGGCTTTATGGGAAATGAAATCAATGAAATATTTGGAATTAAAAGGACAAGACATTCCTAGGCTATATGGATATGTATGAGAATAAATTTGCTGAAGAAGGTTGCTCTTCAACAGCACCATTTTAGATTCATATAAATAGAGAGTAATCCCTCTTACAAATAAATGCTCTAAGAGTCTCCCCAATTCATAACAACAGTAGCAGAAATGCCAAAGAGCAAGGGACACAGTATTAGGGCCTTAGAGGTCACCTCTTCTCTCAACTCATAATTCAGTCAAAGAATCTTAATTTGACTTTTGGCTAAGAGGACAAGTGATATTAAGAAAAATGATTTATAAACGCTTTAAATCTCTTAACCTTTTGCTCCTGAAATGCACAGCAATGAAATATATTAAATACATTAAATATTAAATATTACCCTGCCGAGAGACTCCCTGCCCCGCCCCCCTACCTTGCTGGACATCTTTAGTGTGTCAATCTCTTCTCTCTGTTTAGATAACGTCTCGTTCATGCTGCACAGGTGGTCACTCATCATACTTAACTGATCCTCGTAACTCCTCTTGGTAGTTGTCAGCTCATCCTAAAGGGCAAAGGAAAAGAAGAACAAAAGAAAAATCAAAGCCCCACTAGTCCTACCACTCTAAGCCTTTTTCAATTCATAAAAGACATTTTGGAAAAGCAACCTATCAAAATGACCTATCTGATCAATTAACATGAAGGTTAAGCAAAAGGCCCAATAAGAGAACAAAGCTAAAAGAAGTGGGGGAAAAGTTTTTCTCAGCCTTCAAAATATGTTCTGAATTTCTTTGTAAAAATGAGTTTCCTTCTACGCCAGGTATAAAACTGTCACAAAAACAAGAGGGCTACATGATCTTTCCAAATCTCCTCAGGCTTCCGAGCCTTTGGGTGGTGGGAAGTCTGTCTTGGCACATCCCACCATCCCAGCACCTCCTGAAGGACCCACAGGGCAGGACCCTCCGTGCAAGAAGCACCTTTGTCTCTCTTGCCGTCTCTCATGCTCTCTGGCCGCTTAAAATCTAACCCTGTGCTCTTGGCTAATCTGATAAACTAATCTGAAACTAGGAGGAAGTGGGTGCCCCTAGGCCAATGTGCTTTTTCTTTGCCTGTATCATGTTTATATTTAATAGAGGCTTTCTGGAAACAAAGCAGTGAGTAAGGAGGACTATTCTGCAGCCCTACTGTTCGGTTTAGGTCAGTTTTACGAATCAGTAAAGAGAAGGAACAGGGTGCTCTAAACAGAACAAGCTTATAGCCCTCCATGATGAGATTAACAGAGGAGGAGAAAAAAGAAGGACTATGGGTAAATAAGCATTGTTTAAGGAAATGCTGACTAGAAGAGAAACAAACAATACAGCCACTTTTTGCCTGACATAAGTAAGACGTTACTTTAAAATGAATTAGAAATAAAGTGGTTAGAAAAACGTACGTCTGGAGGTCGAATGCCACTAACTTCAGAAAGGAAATGCTGACTTTGCTATCCAAGAATTTTCAATGACATAAAAACATATTAAATTTCAAAAACACATTAAAACTGCTAGGGTAACACTTGTGGACCCACCTGAAGTCTGCTGATGTTCTGACTGGCTGCTTTCATCTCTTCTGTCAGGGCCTCTTTAGACTTTTCAGCCAAGGCCAGTCTTTTAGAGAGTGCTCGGCACTGTGAAACCAGAAAACATCCCATGATCCCAGGAGCATCTCCCAAAGGCACATTTACTTCAGAGAAGGTCACCAGAAAACAATCGCCAAAGCCAAAAGCCCTTCCTCCTCTCCCTCTCTCTCCCTTCCTCCCACAAATATCTGACTACCTACAGGCCTTGGACCACACATTAGCATACACGTAAGGAAGATGTGGTCCCCACTCTCATCACTTTAATAAGGAAAAACAAGTCGACTGTCCCAAGTTCATTATTGTTTTTTTCCTGGCTCTAGCCTGATGACCAGTGGTTACGAAAACCATAAGAAGTTTTCACATTTACCCAGGATTCATTTATACTCACACTGGATGAGAAAGGGAATGGTTATTTCAAAAGTTATCAATGGCTTCTGACCATGCAACATGGATCCTAAGATACTTTTCTCGTGTTTTAAATCCTTTATTAGAGACCACATTCATTATAGGAACAATTAGAGCTTTACAGTCCTATTCTACAGATTATGCTCTATCTACATGGAAAAAAAAGTAAGTGTGGGACTGTGAAGATCCCAGCTGCTTTCTCTGGGGTTCTACTAACCCTAGACTATCCAGAGACAGAGCGGAGCAAGAAGAAAAAAGAAAAATTCTAGTTCACACTGTTGTTCAAAGAGGGTATGCCATTAAAAGGATCACTAAACTTTCCGATAAGGCCATGAGACTGACAAGGAGGATCTGTTGAGACATATTTGAACGCTGTGTCGACATCAGAGGCTCAGACTAACCATTCCAGTAAAGCCGTACAGGGGGTCACCATTTCCTGTTTACACACAGGGAAAAACTAGGACAATTTAAAGATTCTTGTATCACAATTGTAGTGAAGACATTTACTAAGATAAGCAAATCTCTGGGAAATAAAACAGCCTCAGAAATCCCCCATTTGCTCATAAGTTCCTCACAAGAGAATTTCAGGAGTTTTCAGTCAACCAAATCAACCACCCTCAATTAACCAAACAACTACTGTGTGCTCAGTACTGAACCTGAAAAAGAGGGAGAGAGTTCTGCAAGGCACGGGTCCTCATGAAGATGACAATCAAGTCTGGGACACTAACTCGAAAGGCAGTTAGGGATCCAAACAAGGACACGATTATGTACTGCACAGCGTGGCTCAGAGTGGAAGCACTACGGCAGTTCCACTGTAGGTCAGCCCTGCTGTCCACCCCACTGTCTACAGTCCAACAAGCTGCCACTATCAATCAACTTCTCACACATGTATGCAGCGGTTGCTTATCAACAACAATGACCTAGGCACATCATTTACTTTAGCAGGAAAAAAAGAAGCAAAGCTTCTAGCAGCTGGCCTCCCATCAACCCCTCCATCTCCAGAGTATGGAGAAAATCTCAGTCAGGTCCCAACAAGGGGGTCGTCTTTTCTTTTTCAATTTCTTTAATAATTTTAAGCATTATCACTCTCCGTTTGCCATCTATAACTGACCTTTTAATACCAAGTTTCAAATGAGAGACCTCACACATATTCCTATATGTTGGACGACTTCCATTCTATCATCATTTGTTTCTTACGCTTGGATATCTATACTTTCTTCCTCCATTTTTTCCCCTTCTAATCTAGGAATTGTGTATAATTGTTTTTCTAATTCTATTAAGAAATGAATTGTTTGGGGAAGGGAGAAGAAAATGTAACAAAAAGTAAGATTTTCTATCTTAAAAGTTGAAAAAGGTTATATTTTTGATTTTATCATTTACAGGAATTCATTTCCACAAACCGTCATTTAAAAACTGGAGAGTACTTTTTTAAAAAAAGGCATATTTTGCTTCTTCATTTCCCTATACAAAACTTCCTTGACTTTTGTCTACCTGCCTATAACTCTCTAAAACAAGCATGTAATTTGTAACGATAATGCTCTAAAACATACATTATGTGGCCATAGGAAAGGCTACCAGTTAGTCTCTCAGCATTTTTCTGCAACTTAGAGATGACAAATCAGTCCTATATTTATTGAAATGAAGATTTTTAATTGGTATACAGACCAATCAAGATGAACTCCAAATAAACTCATATGGATGCAAAGACTGACTTCTCTCTCCTAGTGAACAGCAGAGACCAGGACAGTGACCTAATTCCTGAAGGGGTTAGGAAAAAACCACCAAATCTGATTAACTCTCCACTCACCTCAGCATAAAAATGCACTGACTTACTGTCAGCCAGCTGCAGCTGCGACGTCAGTTCCACTATCCTCGCCATGTAGTGATTTTTAATTAAGTCTTCACGAGATTCCACGTCTGGAACCTAAATAGAGCACACATAAATAAATAAATGCCACTGAGACGAAGCAGTTCTGGAAGAAAAGGTTAATGTCACTTTAGAAAAGAAAGACAACATTTTGTCTATTTTCATTTGAAATTGGATGGGAAATTATAGTTTTCCCATCCCTTGAAGAAACTTCAGACAGGCAGGTAAATGTATATTCCAAATTTCTTCCATTCAGCATCCTGCCTATCTCAGAGTGAAGCTGTGGCTTTAAGAAAACAGCACAAGTGTAGTACTGGGAAGCCCAGGAGCACTGGGGCCATATCCCTCCTTCTAGCTTCTATTAGTCACGAATCTGACTTTCAAAATCACCATCTGTCTGACTTCTACGTCCTCCTCTGATTAGAAGAGAGCAAGAGAAAAGGGAGCATCTACTGGAACCCCTAAAACCTGAACATTCTTTTTCCCCCCAATTATCTTACGAGAGCTCTAAGCTCTTAAACATACTAACAAATTAAACTATTTCTATAATGAACAGTTTATGGCACTTGTCCCAGACTACTACTTCTAGTTACTCTAGCAATGACACACTATTGAGTTTAGTTTAAAAATATGCAGAAATTCAAGATTACCTAAACTATAATGCCACTAAGGACTCAAAAAATTTACGAACCTACTTGAACTATATTTACCAGTTTGCATATTGAGCGGTAAGCTGAATGACTTTGGTGTCTCTGAACGTTTATAAAGTTACATCTTATAATATTTCAAAACTCAAATGTGCAAACCTATCTGACAAGCCAAATCTGACCTGGGTTCACTCACTTGAGGGCTGGAAAGAACCAGCAAGCACACTGTTCACCAAGGCCCTGAAAAGCCCTGCTTCCCCAGCCTGCCCATTGCGAGGGCTAACAGCTCTCGCCTCACACAGCATGCCTGCAAGCTGATGGCCGAGCTCATGCCACACCTTGTCAAACTGCCAAACCAAGTCATTCAACAAGGCAATTATAAAAACAGGCTATAATCTGTTGGTGACAATTAAAATAGAACCAGAGAGAAAAGCAACATAGATCCACTGATGGGGGGGAAAACATTGGCTCCACTTTGCTGGAATCGTCAGAAAACACAATTAGACTTTTGCAGGACTTTGTCAAGAAACATGCAGCCACATATTTACTGACAAACAACATGATGCCAAGCACATATTACCTCGCCGTCAGACGTCCTGGTTAAAATTCCAATCTAGAACATAAGGGAAAAAAATCTTTAGAACAGACTGTTTACAAACACAATAGTTTAAACACGTGTAATATTTTCTCTTCTCGGTTTACACTGTTTCAAAGCGCCCTGGGAGTGGAGTACTAGAAGAGCACTCTCGGACGGTCCTTTACTCCAAGGAAGCTGTGCCTGCAGATGGTAACTGCGTTTGTTATCTGTGCCATGAGGCGGTAATGGATAACGGTCATCACTACTTCCTCTATCCAAATGCTGTTAACCATTGTCACTGAAATCCAACAAACTGTCTCGGAAGAGCGAGAGGAAGAACAGCTTTTGAAAGCATCTTGTCATTTCTATGCCTATTTCCAAACCAGTAGACACGAAGGGGTAAAGACAGTTTTCTAGTGACCATAATAACTAACAACTAACTAAGCATTCCACATGGAACACACAAATAAATACTCTGGCTAAAAATTCAAAAGGAGAAAGAAGAAATACACTTTGATATAATGTTACTATATCAAAACATATCATCATGTCAAATGTATATTATATCAAATGTTACATTATACCAAAATGTAATCTTAGACACATTAAAGTGCTGTCGGGTTTTTAAAACTTGCTTTTGTGCATTAAGATTTTAAAAATCTTAATGAATACTGAAATCTTCCATGAATACTGTTTTCAGGTTATTTTTCAAGGTGGAAGGGCATGTGCTTGGGCACAACAACTTAAACTATTGGAAACTCAGTTTCAATGGATTCTATTAATCAGAGATGATGCTCAATAAAGTTTTCACACATTCTAAATAATATCTTCAAGAGTATTACTCTTAACAGTGAGCAGTATATCAACTGAATGTGTGCTAATGAATGTTATGCCCACCTAGCTGTAAAAGTATCTTTTATGAGACTTTTTTTAATAGAAGAGCCATAATTTTATACTCACTGAAGCAAGGGTAGCAATTAATCTTTCAGTTAAAAACTGTTTACTGTAACATGCCAATCACTTAATTTTATATATTCAAATATGAGTACATTTGGCATCTATTCTGCCTCCCCACCCTCACTCCCGTCCTCCGGGTTATGGTTTGAGAATGTAGGACAGCACACAGCTCCTCTGTACAGATGCTGATCCAAGCTCTTCTTCCATTAGATTGAAAGCAACTAAGGGAGAGGAACAGATTCCATTATACAGACTAGACTGTGAAAATGAAAGGAGGCTGACAATGTCTCGGGCCTCTGATCCTGACCACCAAAGACAATGCCCCCAACCAGAGTTCACAGAAAATGTGGCAAATGTAGCATCTCAACTGTACCTTAAGTAAGAGGGGGAAAAAGAAAGGCTGAAATGTGGAAACATCTAGGTAGGGAGAAAATGCCGTCTCTTTTTATCTCTATTGTCTCCAGGTCATTTTTGGCAGGAATCTGCCATGTGTAGAAGAGAAGAAGAGTGACGTGGTGAGACCCTTCTCTCCACCTGAAATACTCTTTTCCTGCCTTAGACTCCTGCTCACTTTGAGACACACTCACATTACCTCTTCTGTGACGTCCTCCTGGAGTCCTCCAGGGACTTCCTCTGTGATCCCAAAGCACTCTGTATAGGGGTCACTATAGAATCATCCTGTGAGCATGGTGTCCAGTCAAGTCAAAACTCTTGAGAAGTTTGGTTTATGTTTTTTGCTTTTCTAAAAATTTTAATTCTTTTTTTCTCCCCTATATTTTATTATGAAAATTTTCAAACATGCAGAAAATTGGGGAAAAAATACAATAAACATCTGTATATCTACCATCTACAATAAATAATTAACATTTTGCCACATCTGCTTTATTTATCTATGTGTGTGTGTGTGTATATGTATTTTTTTTTTTTTTTTTTGCTGAGGAAGATTCACCCTGAGCTAACATCTATGCCAATCTTCCTCCACTTTGTATGTGGGTCACTGCCACAGCATGGCTGACCAGTGGTACAGGTCTGCACCCAGGATCCGAATGCATGAACCCAGGCTGCCAAAGTGGACCACGCCAAACTTTAACCACTATGCCCTGGGGTCGGCCTCTGTGTGTCTATATTTTTTCTGAATAATCTGAAAGTAAATTGCAGACATTATGACATCTTACCCTAAGTACTCTGGCATTTATCTCCAAAAACTAAGATATTCTCCTAAATAATGATACCATTATCACACCTAAGAAAATTAAGACCAATCCAAGTTTCTGACACTGCTAAGGTGCAATAAGGTCTGAACACATCTTGAAAATAAAAGTTGGCTTGTACGTTTTACTATCAGGTATGTTCTGAATCAGACGCAAGGTCAGTCTGAGAAAGACCACCACATGCTCTGCAACAGCATCAGTGAGCTGCAGGGATAAAGTCGCGTGCCTCAGGCCAGGGTCCTCAAGAAGCGCCACAGCTCTCCTCACGCTCCTCAGAAAGCACTTGTAAATTACACCTACTGGGACCCTTTTCATTATGAGAGCTTTGTTTTTCCTTCCTGATTTCTCTTTTCCTAGACTTTCTAATTTTTTTTACAGTAGGCAAAATATTATAAATAGAAAACTTTTCTCGAAGTACTTTGAATTCTGTAACTCCAATGGAGATGTTTCTTCACCTTCTAAGTCACTGCAGTTAAACATAGAGTTTCCTGCCAGTATACTGCTTTAGGAAATACAATTAGCCTGATGGGCTTCTGTGTTATATGTATGTTGTAAAGCTTTCTACTATCTACGAATATACCATATTATTGGTTAAAAATGGTATTCAGTGATCATTTCTATAAAAGTTAGGCATTTAGCCCTTGGTCAGAAACATAATCCCACATTACAAATGTTTTCATGGAAAAACAGAATCATCTTTAATTTGACTTATTATATCTCTTCCAGGAACACAGCCCTCACCATGGGAAGACTCATGTAAAATCAAAAGGAATTTAATGGAGTTGCTTTTTTTTTTCTTTTAAAGATTGGCACCTGAGCTAACTGTTGCCAATCTTTTTTTTTTTTTTCTGCTTTTTCTCCCCAAATCCCCTCAGTATACAGTTGTATATTTTAGTTGTGGGTCCTTCTAGCTGTGGCATGTGGGACACTGCCTCAACATGACCCAATGAGCGGTGCCATGTCCATGCCCAGGATCCAAACCGGCGAAACCCGGGGCCACCGAAGCAGTGTGTGTGAATTTAACCACTCGGCCATGGGGCCAGCCCCCTGGAGTTGCTTTTTGAAGGAAGCATACTGGTTACCAATCTGCTTTTGGATGCATGTGGATTATTCCTGTTCTAAACTGACGTGTAACTTAGATGGTTAACATTGAACACTAGGTTAGATCCTCACCAATTAGCATGAAAAAAAGAAGACACTTACCAGACTGGTGCTGTGGACGGGGTCCAGCACAGCTTTGGCTGAGGCTTCTTCCTGGCCCGTAGCATTCACCATGGTGGCATTTTCCTGGGACGGCCCAGCCACCTGCCCACTACTTGTACTCTTCAGCTTATCTGCAATTCGCTGGTTTTCTTTCTCCAGCTTGATTTTGGCTAATTGTGCTTCCAACATCCAATGTTCTTTTTCCTGCTCCAGTTTAGAAATCTTCTCCAAACTCTGCTGAACCTTGAAAGCAACAGAGAGTTCCAGACCTTAGAGGATGATGCAGACAGAACTTAGTGGCCAACTTAGTAAAGAACCTACTTTATAGAATGTAAACCAAAACTACTTCACAGAAGTGAAAACAAAAAAGCTTGACCCTGGAATAGGGAAATATTTACTAAACAGGATACAAAAAGCATAAGCATATAGTGAGAAATTGGACTATAGTAAAATCAAAAATATCTATTCATGGTATCAATAAAAGAGTGAAAAGGAAAGCCACAAAGTGGAAGAAGCAGCATGTATCCAACAGAGGACTAATATACAGAACATACAAAGAATTTCTACAAATAGAAAAAAAATAACGATTTGAACAGACACTTGAACAAGACTATAAACATTAAAAAAAAGGTACTCAATGACACTTATTTATCAAGGAAAAGCAAGTTAAAACCACTCGATTAAAATAAAGAAGATAGAAAGTACAAAGGTGGGCATGTTTGTGGACTAATTGGAACTGTCATAAGGCGCTGAGAGGAGTGGAATTTGGGACAAACACTTGGAAAAACTATTTGACAGGATCTTTTAAAACTGAGCATATCATATCCTATGACCCAGCAATTCCACTTCTAGGTACATCCCCAGTAGAAATGCATGCATGTTTACAAAAGACACGGATAAGAATGCTCACAGCAGCACTATGACAGCCAAACACTTGAAACTACCCAAATCCTCACAAGCAGTGAGAACGGATATAGTATGTATATTCACACAACAAAATACCCAACTGCAATAAAATGGACAGATTACAACTACATGTAACACAAATGAATATTACAAATATAATGTTGAATCAAAGAAGCCAGACCTGAAAGAGTATACACTGCCTAATCTCATTTAATAAAAATTTCAGTATCTGGCAACAAAACTAAGTGATGGTGTTAGAACACAAGATAATGGTTATCTCTGGGGGAGAGGAGAGTAGTAACTGGAAAGGGGCATGAGGAAGCCTTCTGGGGTCCCAGCAATTTTTTTAAAGGTATACCTTACATAAAGAAATGTTCTTTTTTAATTTTATCTAGGTGCTTGTTACATTACTGTGTTTACTTGTGAAAATTCATTGGGCTATATATTAATGATTTGTATATTTTTCTTTAAGTATGCTATACTCCAATCAGAAGCTAAAAAAACGAATGCTCAAGGCAAACAAAAAACTTGAGAATTACATAAAAATAAAATCTTAGAGTGAATTCCAAATGCTTTACCATCATGGTTGAGTAATTACCATGTACCAGACACTGTTCATGGTACTTTCCTCCCCTTATCCCACCGAAGCCTCCTAACAGTCCTACAGTTCTCAATTCTCAAAGAAGAGAACTAGAGCTCCCAGCAGCTCAGCCACCTGCTAAGCTAGCAAATGGCAGAGCCAGGACTCGGGACCCCATCTGTCAGGCTCACAAGTCTGACTCTTTTCACTATATCACACTGCCTCCCATTGGCTCAATTAATCCTTACAAGACCCTGAAAGGTAGATATTATCCTCATTTTAGAGAGGCAGGAAGTGAGACCCAAGTGTTTATCAGACTACCTGCAGCCGCTCAGTGGCAGAGAGGGAAAAGCAACAGCTCTGAAGTCAGATGATTCTGTCCCTTACTAGCTACTTTGCGTAAAACCTGCTTAATTTCTTTGAGCTTTACTTTCCTTACATAAAATAAGAAAATCCAAAATCAATTTTTAAAGTATTCCATATTTTATTGTTTGTCTCAGGAATTTTGTTTCTCAGGAATTATTCTGTGGATTCAATTTTTAGTTCCAACATCCTAGTGCATTAACCTCAAAAAGATAAGTGATATGTGTCCAATGAAAATAAGATGAACATGGACAAAATAGTGTCTCAGATGAATTTATTTGTGCTCTCCTTAAAATAAATATTTCCAAAAATAAAGCAAGCGAGGTGCTGAAGTGAATAAATCTCTGACAAAAGCTAAACTGGCATCAGTTTGTACCAACTTCTGAAAAAGACAGTACCTCCTACCTCCACCTGCCCCCTAAATTCAATTGACCGATTGAATACTGGAAATGTTTCATTCCTGCTCATTTAAGAAATAAAAATAACTCACTGAGTCTCTAGCCTCACCACCTTTTTTGCCTTATTATTTCAGATATTTAAATCTACTGCCTAAAGAAAGAATTAATCATCATGGCCAAAGTGTGCTGATATTACTCTAGTGGCAACTATAATACCAATTGAATGAAGATGACTTATTTAGAGCATAAGTAAATGTTTTTTAATGAATTGTGCTTATGTTGCTTTTTAGTAGGTGTTAAACAACTAATTTTACATGTTTACTTATATAGCCTTCTAAACCACTTCTTTGTATGCCAAAAACTTTCTCCAGGAGATTTAACATTTATGCTCTTTAACAAGTGCGCTGATTTTCCAGGGGCCGTACCTGCTGTGAAAGACCTTCTCGACTTTCAGTAGAGCTGAGAAGGACCCGGCGGTTTGCCAGTGCTTCTTCATAAGGTACCGACTCCAAGAGGGGCTGTGGAAGAAGCATCATAAGAATTAAAGAAAAAGATCATATCATTCCTCTGATCCTACACACACAAATAAGAAGGCTAACTGGGGTTCGATAACAAATTCAGATGTATGCCAACACAGATTCGTTCCTTTATTATATGTGAAAAGGAAGATTTTTTTTTCAAAGAAAAATAATGAATAGAGACTTGTTATTCCAGTTACAAGCTACACTAAAACCATATGGACTTGCAACAAAATAGACAGGTGAAGGAAGAGGATAGAAAATCTAGAAACGGACAAAAGCATACACAAAAATGTATTATGTGGTAAATGTTGCATTTTTAAGTCAATGGAGAAGGGACAGACTGGATAAACGGTGCAAGGACAACCAGCTAATAATTTAGAAAAATAACTATTTAGATGCCTATTTCATACTTTATATCAGAATAAATAAATTCAAGATAGATTAAAGATTTCAATCTAAAAATTAGACCACAAAAATACTGAAAAGAAATTCAGGTGAACATTTCTATAATCTTGGGAAAGTGTCCCTGGCTGAGACTCACCACCATAAAGAAAAAGACTGGCTTGACGATATAAAAATTAAAACTTCTCTTTTGAAAAACTACTACAGCAAACTGGGGGAAAACTACTTCCAAGGTAGACACAGGATTAAAATCCGTAATATATAAGGAGCTCTTTCATTTAAAAATAGGTAAACGACTCGAACAGAGAATTGACAGGATAAATAGAAATGATAACTTTATGAAAAGATGTTCCACTTCAATAATGAGCAAAACAATGCAAATTAAAATAAGAAACCTCTTATCTCTGAGATTGACAAATATTAAATTTATGGGTTAAATTTATACTTCTATAGCTGGTAAACTATAAGTAGGTAACCTTCCTGAAGTACAGTCTGGAAAAATGTGTCAAAATTTGAAACATTCACAGACTTTGAACCAGCAATTCCATCTCGGGGAATTAATCTTAGATAGATCATTAAAACAATCAGACAAATATAGGGAGATAGCCTTATACATTGCTAGAAGCGTAAAATAGTATAGCCACTCGTAAGGGCAATTTGCAGTAAATATTAAAATTTAAAATGTGCAAACCACATGATCCAGAACATTCCAGTTTCAATATTCCACACATGTGCCCAAGGAGGCATTTACAAAGCTGTTCATTGCAGTATTATTGTAACAGTAAAAAACTGGAAGCTACTTAAATGCTCACCAATAACAGAATATCTAAATGAACCACAAAGAACCACATTATAGAATTCTATGCAGTATTTAAAAGGTATATAATAGGCACCACATGTAACAATATAGACAGATCTCTAAAACATATTTTAAGTGAAAAAAACAAGTTGAACAATGAAACATGCATTTAGGTAAAAAAAAAAAAGAACAGAAAAGAAAGAAAATTATATATATCGTATATTGTTTATAGATCTATAAAGACTCATATAAATGCTCCAAGAGTCTGGAAGGTTACACACCAAACTGATAACTATAGTTTCCTCTGGAGGGAAACTGGAATTAGGGCTTGTAATTTACCTGTAAGGTTCTAACGTAATATAAGTGTGTTTATGAATTATGCATAACTAAAAGTTAAAAAAAGAGAAAAAGATTAAAACAAATGCACAAAGTTGCATGTGCAAGAATACCCCCTGTAGCATGCATATAACAGTGAAAATAGGAAACCTAAATATGCACCAGCAATTAGTTAGATTAGTTAACTATCCACCATTAGTTAATATCCACCAGTTAATCAGATTATTACACATTTACAGAATTAAATACTAAAGATAAAAGACTACAGAGGCACTAAAATGACAACAATTTATATTTATAGATATATAAAGATATCTACCATTCATTAAGAGGAAAAAACTAGGCTCTAAAATAGTATATGTATCAGTATATGTATCCAAATACACTTTGCTTTTTAGAGCATATATATGTGTGTGTTTGTGTGTGTGTGTGTTTGCTCACGCACGCGTGTGAGTGTACACATTCATTAAAATTTTTTTGGGTACAGATACATTCTAACAAAGTTAAGAGTAGCTACCTTTGGGTGGTAGGATTTGGGGTGATCATAATTTTCTTCTTCAGGTACTGCTGTATCTTCTGATTTCTTTTTGTGATGACTGTGTATTCTTTTTATATTCAGACAAAAATTATACATGTATTTCAACTTTTTTCTGTTCCTACAAGTCTAAGATTTCTGCAGTGTAATACTTATTGGCTGCCTAGCTGCCTCACCTCAGACATTCTACTGGGCACTCTGGACATGAGTCCAACATGGCCTATGCGTATATCATATAAGAGGTGAGGTTTGGGTCTCTGTCACCACCTCCTCCCCAAAGACGCCCCCAACACCCACCAACCACCTGTGCCCCCACCAGTGTAAAATCTAAATATGAACTATGGAAAAACTCTTGCCATTCTCTGGAATTATTCCTGACTTTTCCTCTGATTTAAATGTTAATAGCAACTCACAAACCTTTCTCAATGCCTTCATATAGGCAGCAGCTTTTTTCTTGTACTGTAGCATGCATTCAGCTGAAAGAGGACTAATGAATCCACTTGCTGCCTTAGGCCCATAGCTCAGTGAAGCAATGAAATAGTCCACATTGTTGCTGAAGAAAGATGCAATCTAAACAAAGTGTGACAAAAAGATAGATTTTTGTTTTCCGATAATATATCTAAAATATATATATCTAATAGTTTTGGGAGCAAAGTGAAAGATGCTGAGAATGGAAATGAAATTTCAACACCTGCCCAAAAGCCCACATTTATTTATTTGAGGAGAATACCTAGGGCAATAATTTATAATAAAAAGACGATACCAGTATAAACATTGAGACCAGACTTCTGAGGTGTCCTGATACAGACAATTCTTATTCTTCCTGCAAACCAAGACTAATTGTGATTTATTCCGTAGACGATGTTCATGAGCTGTTTACCTCATTAATTTCTGCCACTGCTCTCAAAATATCCATGTTTGGACTTACACATTCCATTTATATTTTACCTTTGAATGTTTCATCTTCCAGTGTAAGACATGACAAAGCATCTTGAATATGTTATCTCCACTTAAATTTAATTCTGTAAATCCCAATTTGTGAATTACAAATATAATAGAAAAAAGACCAAAAATTCAAGAGGCCTTTGTCGTTTACAGATTTAACATTTGTTAAATCTATGTAAGCAGCCACAAAGATCCATGACTGTAATTTTGCTGAGCCATGATTTTGACTCTACAGTGCTACATAAAATGGTGATATTAAGTAAAAATGTCTGAGAAGGTTATTAGCCAGAAAAATTAAAGTCTTGGATACTCTAAAGAATATCCTATTTCGATAAATAAGAAAAAGTGACTTATAAACAAAGTAGTCTACCTTGGCAAAAATTGCCCAAGAAAACAAGCAATTAAATCACTAATGGTCTGAAAGGTTATATTTTTCATTAATATTTCACTATGTCAAATGAAATTCTATGTTCGGTAGTATTTAAGAAAATGAGGATTCTAAAAGTCTGGAGCTTCACATTCCTTGTGAATGACGTGGATAATCACATGCCCGGTGTTTGCATTCAGGTCGCGGTAGCATACGGTGAGCATTCTTCAATATGTAAACGTTACACTCTCCTGCTGGGTTTTTTAAAATTACAAACTACAAAATTTAGTTTAATCAAATCACATTAGCTAAGTATTAAGCTGCCACTAACATTAGTTCAGATACTTATTTTAGTTAAAAACCATTTATAAAAATTTCAGAATGAAGATCAAATACCTTTCCTTGAGACAACATTTTAAAGTTTCAGGCAAAGCAAATCTACAATAAGCTATGAAGGATCCAGGTCTACATTATTTCGGAGTTCTCATAAAAGGTGGTAAATGCACAGACTCTTGTAAAATGCTAACATTTTCTTTTCCCAGAATTTTTGTGAATTGAATCCAAGTTAGAATTATCCTCAGGAAGCTTCTGGCATGCCTGTAGATGAAAGGTTAAAGAGGGGGCTGTTGGGGTGATCTTCTGGCTCAGGAATCCTCTAGGCACAGATCTGTGAGCTGACAGAACCTAAAGAGAACACCTTTTAATTATGGTCCCAAACTATAGCAAAGCGTCACAAAGACCAGTCTAAGTCTGGGAAAGATGACATTGAATATCTAACATGATCTATGATCATCTCTTACTAACTTAAGACACTTGCAAAAAATGTATTCCTATTATGGTCAACCTTTCAGAAAAATAATAGTACATAAACACAGATGGAGATTAGCATTTCCTTGAGAAATTATGTCGAGTCTGCTGAAATAAATGGGCTAAGACAGTCCTGAATACAGTCCTTTTGGTTTTATATACAAACGGGTAGTTCTCAGACAAGTCTTAATTGTTAAAGGCATTAATGATGGCCACAGGAACAGACATTCTGAGAACGTGACATCTGCTGAAACCAGAACATCCAAGATTGGATTTTTAAAGAAACTGCACTTTGGTCAGTTTATAATAATAATTAAGTGCTTAATGATCCAAATGATCATTATTTAATATTAAGAGTTCAATGAAAAGGCACATCTTAAAGTCACTTTAAAAGAACTTAAGATCTAAGTGTTACCAATGAATGAACAAAAAATTAGGAGGAAAAAATATTAATGGAGGTTTTATTGTTTTTTCTTTTTATGTATAGTCCCAATTTCTATACAGCAGACCTTTGATATACACAAGAAATCTATATTGAGATGATAT
Organism: Equus quagga; assembly: GCF_021613505.1. NCBI lineage: Eukaryota > Metazoa > Chordata > Mammalia > Perissodactyla > Equidae > Equus > Equus quagga. Next base: position 98,963,501 of record NC_060271.1, read on the forward strand.
AGAATCTTAAAATCATCAAATATCAAAAAATAGATAAATAGTGAGTGATCCACTTACTTTCATAAATGCTAAATACTCACTACCATATTGTTTTAAATATTGGGCAGGAAGGAGGAAAAGGGAAACAACTTTATTTTACAAAAAGGCCTGATATTTCAAAATCCTTTCACTGATCAATTTTCCTATGTCATTCAGAAAAAAAAAAAGGAGCATATTTAAGAATTGAATTTATTCTCAATATAAACCAGAGAAAAATTACCTTTCCTGCTCCGTTTGTTAATGCTACTACTGACGACAGGATACAGTCATTAGTTGTTACGAGCTTCTGTGTTGCTGTTGGAAGTTCATGTTCTATTGTAGCTTTTTGACTATAATGTTTGGAAATATCTATAAAAGCAATCAAATGAAAACTCATTACTATACATATACAAGTTGCATACAGATAACCAGTCCATTAACTTCTCATATCTACTCTTACAGATTTACAAAGTAAATTTGACAAAAAATGGTCCCAAATATAAGGACGGTGCTGCATATCAATTAGGTCACAAATCCATGTGGAAAGAACACCATCCTGGTGTCTCTATTACAGCCACCAGTTTGTGGGTCTGATTCTCCCTCCTTTGAGAGTTAGCCCTTTTCCTAGTGTTGGGTATAACCCTGACGAGTATTTACCAGTTAAAAACCCTGTTTTGATAGTCCAGCAGGCACAAATGAGAATTTATCTTGTATTTATAAAAGCAAACCATGAGGCTGGAACAGAACAGCCAACATAGGCAGGTGCCCCACAATCTTTATTGGACCTTAGCTAGTTCGCTAGTACACACCCCACCTAACAATGAGAAATGTCTGCACAACCAAATAAGGACTGGATCCTCTAGTATCTGGCTTCACGTGCTAGTGCCTCCAGGCCAAGAATATTACAACAAAGACCTGTGGTTAGAAAAGCACAGAAGAGAGGCTTAGATGTAAAACCGTCAAAGAGAGAAATTGCAGTAGATGAAACTGGCCAAACAGCTAAGCTTGGGGTTTTCTGGGTCTCTGAGAAATATGATTTTGTCCTGGAATTAAGGGAAAATGGGAGAATTACTAGGAACATTGGTTTATAAGAAAGGGTAATTATATTTTGAAATAATAAAGTGTTTATAGTACAGCATCCTTTGGATTTTTTAGAATACTTCAGTTACGACAGCATTAATTATCATTACCAACAGAAGCAAAAACAAATCACAAAATGTGGAAATTAACTTCTATAGCAGGTGTGCATGCATTGAATTTCATTTATTCAGAATCAAGAAATATAGTTGATTTTAGACTACAGATAATTAAAAGACTTTAGAAAGAAATGGTATTTGAGATTTTACTTGATATGATCATGATATTTTAACACAAATTTACCGTGTTTTATGAATGAGATTATTTTTAATAAAATTTTAAAAGTAGGGAATTGAGGTATTTTATATACATATATATAAACTTTTAATTTAAGATAGTTTTAGATTTATAGAAAAGTTACAGAGAGTTTCTGTGTACCCTTCAGCCAGTTTCTCCTACTATTAACATCTTACATTACTATGGTACAGTTGTCACAGTGAAGGAACCAACTAATTGGTAAATTACTATGCTTAATAAATATATATATTATTTTTTTGAGGAAGATTAGCCCTGAGCTAACATCTACCACCAATCCTCCTCTTTTTTTGCTGAGGAAGACTGGCCCTGAGATGACATCCATGCCCATCTTCCTCTACTTTATATATGGGACACCTACCACAGCATGGCTCAATAAGCAGTGCATAGGTCCACACCCGGCATCTAAACCTGTAATCCTGGACCACCGAAGCAGAGCATGTCAACTTAACCACTGCACCACCAGGCCAGCCTCTAATATATTTTTTAAAATAGATGACTATCTTCTATATATTCATAAGATATCCAAGTGAATAAAACTTCAAGCGGAACGCTGAACATTTTTGTATACGGAACATCACAGCCTCTAAAGCAGATGTTTTTTTCCTACACACCACAGAAAGTTTTATTCACTATTTTACTGGAAGCATACAATGCTATAAGACGGCTTGGTCGGTAGGCAAGCTTGGTTGATTGATAGATGATTGACTCACTTACGAAAGACGTACAAGACTAGAAACACTTATATGGCTTCTAAAGGATCAATGCTACTGTAGTTCCACTATAATAATTCTCCTAATCCAACTGTTTACTCTTTATTGAGTCCAAGTATTTTAATTATTTAGGGTATTCCTTGACATTAAATTTTAACTCCAAAAAGAACAAAGAAATCATGTGACCTAGACTAGAGATGTATTTTTCTTTTATGTTTCCTATGAGTCTACCTGCTCTAGACCTGAGACTAAAGATCAAACAACTTTCACTTAGAATGCCACTTCTTAAAAGACGAATTCACTCTCATTTTAATTCCATGTAGGATACATATTTTTATAAATCCCTATCTCTCTTTTCACACTGAGACCTGCCTGTCTGCCTGCCCGCCTTCCTTTCCTCCTTCCTTCCAACTTAGATCAAGAAATATTCATGGCAAAACAGGAAGTAAGAGGTTTGAAATAAGAGTCCTCTTATAAACAAGTTTCTTCTGTTAATGCCAGTTAATGCTCACTCTGAGTTTTCATGAGAGAAACACAATAGTCTTCCAAGCTAGGTATGAAGACAGATTTGATCTGTAAACCTGGCAACAGGACGCCATAATCTGCTTGCCAACCATCCTTCATGTTTCCCAACATTCTCCCTTTACATTATGTTCATTTTGAAGGACAGAAGCAAGTGGAGACACAAAGCAAAGCTTAGGGGGCTTCTAATCCTCCCGTAATCTCCAACAGCTCATGCCAAATAATAACAGCAACATTTTTTGATTTGGACCACTTGGCATCTTCTCAATCTTATGTAATGTATGAACAAAAGCAAAAACTTTGTATATTTTGGATTAATTAAAATAGAAATAGAAATAAAGTCAAATTTTTAATGTAAATGAAGCTTTAAGACCCCTCTCAATGATAGCTCTAGCTCTAACCCCTCCTTTATAGAAAATCTGGAGAAAACTCTAGCAGGAAAAAAATCATAATATCAGCAAAGGAAAATTTAGAAAACAAAACCAAAAAGCCTGTAGCCACAGAGCTATTTTGTGGTTCCAATGGCCTAGTTCCAGGTTAAGTAAGGTCATGGAATGGAGGACTACAGTTAAGTCTGAGCTCCCCAAACCAAAAGCTGCACAGAAAAAAGGCACCAGGCCCTTAGTTTTTCTACAGACCAGACTAGGTTCTGCAGGGCTGGAGTTGACTGTTGTCACCAGCCACCAAGACTGTCTATCCGAGCTGTAATTTCTGCAACCAGAGCTACCTCCAGAAGTACAGCGACTTCCAAAGTTCCTTATAATTGAAGATAAACCACAAGAAGGGCCATTCTCCAGAGTGAATGGTAAGTGGTGCTGGGTAATACTGCTGAGACAAAGAATGACTCCCAGTGCCATACGTTATATGCTATGCTACAGAAGAGCCCCCAATACACCCACCTTATTATTTTCTGTCAAACTAGTAATTGGTCACTAATTGTTAACTAACCACAATAAATAATCTAGGAACCTGGGCTATTTCCAATAGTTCTCAATAATTGCTCCCACTCTCTCCACATTCCCTTACCCTGAGAGTTTTCAAAACGAAAAAAAGGAGAAAGCCTAGAAGCCATGCAGAGCTATAGAGAAGATAGTCAGGACTCAGAATCACATACTAAGAAGCATAAGAAATGCCCCTCAGCAGACTATATCCTTAGAGGCACACTAGCAATTGAAAACTGACCAGAGGGGCCGGCCCAGTGGTGCAGCAGTTAACTGCGCACATTCCACTTCGGTGGCCCGGGGTTCGCCGGTTCAGATCCTGGGTGCGGACATGGCACGGCTTGGCAAAGCCATGCTGTGGTAGGCGTCCCACATATAAAGTAGAGGAAGATGAGCACGGATGTTAGCTCAGGGCCAGTCTTCCTCAGCGAAAAGAGGAAGATTGGCAGCAGTTAGCTCAGCACTAATCTTCCTCAAAAAAAAAAAAACAAAAAAGAAAACTGACCAGAGCTTAAAAACAGACCTTCATTTCTTAAGGCTCTGCTGATCAAAACAGGACTTAAAATGGGCACTTTAAACATAAAAATGCACAGGATGGTGGAAGCATTCTTTCTGGGAACTTTAAACCTTGGCTTCCTCAAGTCCTTCCTGCTTGGGCTCTAACAAGTGCAAAGTATTTTGCTCAGTGCCTCTGAATAGCATGTCTGGTTCGATAAAATTCACACACCTGCCTTAAGTCAGTGTACTGTATTTTTGGCTAACATACTGTGCATAAGGGTTTCTCTTCAGCACTTTGTTTACCTTCAGAAATGAAGCAGATGGGAAAAGCAGAAGGCAGTGAGCTGTGCACTTCAACATAAGCCAAATGCTACTAAGCCTTTATCTGGGGTCTATTAGCCTTGGCAGTATTTGTTTAAATCTCGTTCAGGCTGATCTGAGAAAGTGGGATGAAGGGTTTAAGCTTATTTATGTTCTTTTTCAAGCCTCACCTTTCATGACATCATGAAGTCCACGCAGAGCAGCACCAACATTTGTTAAGACGGAACCGTAGTTTGTTCGAAGGAGTCCATCTGGCTCCGTACCTAGGAAACCAAAATCACAAACCTAAACATTTTCCCAGAAGATTTCGCCCGAAAAATTGACAGCCCACCATCTCCCTCTACTTTTGAGAAGAGAGAAAATGAAGACTGCTCATGATAGGTTGAAAACAATGGCTCTTAAAATCATTGCAGACACATTCAGATATAATGGTGATAAACACAGACACATCTAACTGATTTGCATCCCCCAAGTCCACCAATATTTTTTTTTTAAGATTTTTTTTTTTATTTTTTCATTCTTCTCCCCAAAGCCCCCCAGTACATAGTTGCATATTCTTCGTTGTAGGTCCTTCTAGTTGTGGAATGTGGGACGCTGCCTCAGCGTGGTTTGATGAGCAGTGCCACGTCCGCACCCAGGATTCGAATCAACGAAACACTGGGCCACCTGCAGCGGAGGGCGCGAACTTAACCACTCGGCCACGGGGCCAGCCCCTTCACCAATATTTTTAATGGTTAAGAATCAAAATTAAATTGCTAAGCAGGACTATGTCTTTCATGATTCTTTTTGAAATAAAAGTCTTTGTGAATTGTCACCTTGTTACTATATAACACATTTCTCACTTTATTCTTTCCCTACTCATTATTATTTGCTAAACATCACTAAAAGCACTATTATTCAGACATCACAGAGTTCCACCTCTGGCATGACAGCATAAGAAGCTCCACAGATCCACTCCCCAGCAAAACTGGAGAAAATTATTTAAAAACAATCACTTAAAACTCTGGAAATGACCTTCATGGTATATAGCAAATGAAGAAACATTTATTCAAGAAAAATCTTTAACAACTCGGTAAGAACAGTAAGAATCTGTAGTATTTGAACAGAGACCCACTCCTTCCCTCCCCTCACCAGCTCAGTGAGCTAGAAATCCTAGTCCAGGCTGGTGCAGCCAAGAACACAGGAACACAAGAGGGCTGCATTTCTCATCTTGCCCCCAGGTACCTGTTGCTGAGGCTAGTTCTGGGTAAGTATGACCAAGAGGTAAAGGTTCTCTTCTTTCACCCAGCCCCAATTCGAGAGATGGAGGATCTACCTGGGCATGGTGCTGTGGAGAATCTGGGACCCTGATCACCCTTGCCCCAGCTCATCGACAGGAGTTCCATGCTGAAAGAGGCAAGCCAAATAGACCTGGGGCTGCAGCCCCACCCCTTCCGTGAAGCACTGAGCTACTAATGCAGGGGTGTCACTCTGAGAGAAGTGCATCATTGTCCCAACCCCCAGCACCATGGCTCAGAGATTTAGCCCAAGGGAGAAACAGTTCTTAAAACAGAAAGCTCTGAATCCCTTCCCAAAGGAACTGACTTAATTTGCAACAGAAGGGATAAAAAGGTCAAGCCTAAAGGCGCTCTCAAAAATAACAGAGTTTGTGCTGAAAGCCAAGAGAAAATTGGTAGATTCATGAAAGATATAAGCTAAACTGTAGGCTGATTGGTTTATCAAAGAGAACCAGAGAAAGAAACAGCTAAGAAGAGCCCTCCTGGTGTCAGAACAAATCTCAAACACTGATCTCAAAAACTATACCTGCTAGGTATATACTAGGTCTATAACTACACCTGTAATGGAGCCCAAATTTAATTGGATCAGTCTGTGGAGCAATTTACGCCCCCACGGCATTGTTGAAAACAAGACAGCCATCAGCCAGCAATTAGTAGAGCTTAAACCTGGGTGTGATTAGGAAATGAGACAGTGATAGAGAGCCCTGCCAAAACCACTGTCATCCCAGGGTGACTGTGCCCACGTCCAAGGTTGAACCCTTCCAGAAGAAGCATCAGGGTGCCAAACTGACACTCTGAAAACTACAAAATAATGTTTAAAGAAATTAAAGAAGATCTACATAGATGGAAAAATATACCATGTTCATGGATCAGAAAGCTTAACATTGTTAGGATGGCAATACTCCCTGTTTAGTTTCCTAGAGCTGGCGTAACAGAGCATCACAAACAAGGTGGCCTAAAACAACAGAAATTTATTCTCTCACAGTCTGGAGGCCGGAAGTCTGAAATCAAGGTGTTGACAGGGCCACACTCTCTCTAACGGCTCTTGAGGAAAATCCTTCCTGCCTTTTCCAGCTTCTCTCGAGCCCCATGTGTTCCTTGGCTTATGGTGGCATAACACCAATCCTTGGCTCCGTCTTCATATGGCCTTCAGCTCTGTGTCACTGTGTCTCTCCCTATCTCCAATCTCTCCTCATAAGGATACCAGTCATTGGACTGGCTGGGCTCTCCCTAAACCGGTATGACTTCATCTTAACTTGATTACATCTGCAGAGATTTTACTTCCAAATAAGTTCTCACACACAGTGAGTGTGTTCTAATAGCAGTTAGAAGTTCACATATGTTTTGGGGAGACACAATTCAACTCATAAAACTCCCCAAACTAACAGAGATTCAACGAAATCTCCATCAGAATCTCAGTTGACTTCTCTGTAGAAACTGACAAGCTGATTCTAAAATTCACTGTAAAGGACCAAGAATCACCAAAACAATCTTGAAAAAGAAGAACAAAGTAGGAGGACTCTCACTTCCTGATCTCAAAACTTACTACAAAACAACAGTCATCAAGATAGTGTGGTACCAGCATAGGATAGACAAGCAGATCAACAGAATAGACCCAAGAACCTAGAAATAAATCCACACATCTGTGGTCAACTGATTCTTAACAAGGGTGCCAAGGCCATTCAATAAGGAAGGAATAGTTTTGTCAATGAATGGTGCTGAGACAACTGGACAGCCACATGCAAAAGATGAAGTTGGATCCTTATTTCACACTATTTGTAAAAATTAACTCAAAATGGATCAAAGATCTAAATGTAAGAGCTAAAACTATAAAACTCTTAGAAGAAAACATAACGGTAAGTCTTCATGACCTCATATTTGACAATGGATTCCTAGATTTGACCAAAAGTATGAGCAACAAAAATAAATTTGACTTCATCAAAATTAAAAACCTTTGTGCTTCAAAGGATACCATCAAGATAATGAAAAGATAACCTGAAAAATGGAAGAAAATCTTGCAAATCATATCTGATGAGGGATTTGTATCTAGAATATATAAAAAACTCTCACAACTCAATAACCCAATTAAAAAGACAAATAACCTAATTAAAAAATAGAGAAAAGATCTGAATAGACCTATATCCAAAGAAGATATACAAATGGTCAATAAGTACATGAAAAGATACTTGATATCATTAGACATTAGGAATATGCAAATCTAAACTACAATGAGATACCACTTCAAAAAGTCAGACAATAACAGTAGGATGGCTAAAATCAAAATGTCAGATAATAACAAGCATTAGTGAGAATGTGGAGAAATCAGAACCCTCATATACTGCTAGTAGGAATGTAAAATGGTACAGTCACCTTGGAAAACAGTCTGGCAGTTTTCCAGTTAAACAAAGAGTTAAATATATGACCCAGCAATTCTACCCCAAAGTACACACCCAAGAGAAATGAAAAGATATGTCCACTCAAAACTTGTTCACAGATGTCTAGAGCACCATCATTCATATGAGCCAAAAGATGGAAACAACCCAAATGTCCATCAACTGATGCGTAGATAAATAAAATGTGGTATTCCATACAATGGAATATTGTTCTGCAATAAAAAGGCATAAAATACTGATACATGCTACAACTTGGATGAATCTTGAAAACATTATGCTAAGTGAAAGAAAGCAGTCACAAAAGACCACATATCATATGATTCATTTATATGAACTGTTCAGAATACACAAATCTATAGACAGCAAGTGGTTGCTTGGTGCTGAGGAGGGGTGGAACGGAGTAATAGGAGGGTGTTAGTTAGGTATACAGGGTTTCTTCTTGAAGTGATGAAAATATTCCAAAATTGACTGTAGTGTTCTACATGTCTGTGACTATGGGAAAAACCACTGAATTGTACTTTAAGTGGGTAAACTGTACGGTATGTAAATTATATCACATTAAAGCTGTTACAAAAAACAAACAAATCACTACCAGGAAAATCATGGCATCCTTAAAAACATCATTTAAACTGGGGTCCATTCAATTACCTGAAAATACTCTTTCAAATTAGACCAAAGAGAAACAAATAGCATTTTTACTAATAAAGCTCCCCTATGCTACTTGTTGAAAGGTTGCTACAAAGTCTTATGCTTTGCTCCTCTCCGTTTAAAACAGAGGAAGGAGAGAAATGGAAATATATTTAATGCATGTCTTCAACACTCAATATTGTACATTCTTAACTTAATAATCACATTTATCTCCATTTTATAAATAGGAAAACAGGTACAGAGAAGTAAAGTGATTTGCCCAAGGGCATAAAGGTATAAGAGGTTGGAGAATTTAAATTCAAGTTTTGTGATTCCAGATCCTAGGCTCTTCTCAACCAAGCTAAACCATCTTCCTGCTCCAGCCTCTTGTACTCTAAGCTCTTCAAGTTGAAGCATGAGCAACAAACACACTTACTTGGCAAGGCGAGAAGACCGACATAAGTCTGCAGCTTCTCAAACACAGCTGTCATCTTCTTCATGTCCTGAGACAGCTCTAGATTCCTGGCTCTTAAAGCAGTTGTGCAAAGAGAAGATTCACATTCTTCTTCTAAACTAGGAATGGGCAGATTTTTTTAAAAGTGAGCATCCTGAACGATTTTCAATTAGCTATAAGAAACCATCTAAATTCTCAAACAACATAACCAAAGAGAGATTTTGGAGGAAAAAAAAGGAATTTGAGAGGGGCTGGCCCGGTGGCACAGCAGTTAAGTGCACATGTTCTGCTTTGGTGGCCTGGGGTCCGCCAGTTCGGATCCCGGGTGCGGACATGGCACCACTTGGCACACCATGATATGGTAGGCGTCCCATATATAAAGTAGAGGAAGATGGGCATGGATGTTAGCTCAGGGCCAGTCTTCCTCAGCAAAAAGAGGAGGATTGGCAGATGTTAGCTCAGGGCTGATCTTCCTCAAAAAGAAAAAAAGAATTTGATCTCATTTACAAGCTTCCATTTTTTATATCATAATACATACACCTGCCTGCTGCAAATACCAATAGAACAGAGGAGTAATTGGAAGAAAAGATTAAGGCAGCTGCCCATTATCTTTCCATTCTAAGAGCAGCACAAAAATATTTCCCTTAAAAATATTTTCAGGAGAAAGACATTTAATAGACTGAATTCCTAAAGAGAATTAATTAAACAGGAACTACCAGAGAGAATCATTCATGAACTTTTTTCAATATATGTAGTTCAATATATGTAGTTTAAAAAGCCAAACAGATTGGAAAAAACAATCTATAGGCTCAAATCTAAAAGTAAATGCTTAACATTCATAAAATACATTTTGTCGCGTTCAATTTTAAATGGTACTTGGGAAAGCTTAATTATAAGGTTAAAAGAAAACATGTGGACTCAACAGTGTTTATTAAAAATGTGCAGGTAACCAAGTAAAATGCTTTTTATATAAAGCTGGAAAGTCATTAGCACAAGAATATTAATAATATCCATAATCTTGACCTTGCCACTTCTCCTCGTCTACTTTATTTATAGCAGACAGCTCCATTCAGTACTAGGCCCATTTACTACTAATGAACATGTCATCTTGTCAATTAAAGTGGTATTTAAACCAATGACCAAAAAATTGCCTAAAAACATGAATACCTGATGAGGTAGGGCTGAAAGCATATGGGACAGAACATTCCAAGAATAGGAATCTTAGATCAAGAAAGGACTTATCCAGTGTTTCTAAAAATGTAATAGTGAAAAACTAAATTAAGATAAAATAAAAATGCATAACTAATTCAAGTAGTAAATGCCACTTTTGCAATGATTCTTAAACAGCTTCTCTTTAACATAAGCCAAATCAATAAGGTATATTCAATTTAGTGTTCAACTCCTAGAGTCAATTTTCAAAAACACTTTAATTATATTGAACTGTAACATATAAGGATCTGAATGAAACTATAATTCATAATTATGAGTTTAAGTCATAATTTCCTGATTCCTAAAATTCTGTCATATGCACAAATCATAGAATTCAGTTACTGAAATACTTTGTTAGGTTAGACCTGGGAAATAAGAAGCCTCTTAACACACAATAACTTTTTTTAAAATAATGAAACTTTATATTTTTGAAAAGCTAAAACCTATTACAAACTACACAACTACAAACTTACAACTAGGACTTACAAACTATAGCTATTTGCATATTTTCAATATTTATGTTATTCATCTACATATTTTCTAAACCTTATTTTGCAATATGCTATAATACATATATGTTCTTCTCCTATGTTCAGCTGTATTATTCTTTGATTATTTTTCTTTTTAAAAGGCTAAATTTTAGGATGAAAAGATTTAGATGAACTAGGAGTCTTGGCAGTTTTAGACCAAAAGTATCAAAACGTATAAGCAGTCTAATCAAATGTCCAGTTACATAAATTATTTTCTCTTGCCTTTCCAGAAATATTTAAGATGGAATATTTAAGGTTACTAACTGAAATATCTTATGAGGGCTGGAGTAAAGTTTTTAGCTTATAATTTAAATAAATCACCAATAATAAAAATAACACTATACTATTTCAAAGAAACCTAAGAATTATAAATTCAAACATAGGAGTTAACTATTATAACCCCCATCTAGTTGTTTACAGCAAAAGAATAATAAATAACCCAAAACTGAAATATTTCTTTCACTAAATGTGTCATTCACAATCATTGAAAATACAGGTTCATAGCATTATGTGGTTATGGCCGTAACCACTGGACAGAGAAGTACTGAAAAAACCCTAGCTGAGAGACTACAATTCAATTTTCTTAAATACCAGTTTATGCTGCTTGAGCCTTAATTTTCCTTTTTCAGAAAAGTCCAAATTGGTTGTGGCACAGAAAGGTCAGGCAGATCACTAGAGACACACATTACTACTTTATTAACTCCAGAGCAGGCTAGATGACACCCCACAATTCCCCAAGCTCCCTGGCCTCGAGGGGTAAGTACCTTTTTAACTGATAAGGAAGAATCTTCCTAAGAAAACATATGTAGGAGGTTAAATGCTCTGAAAAAGTTTTCAATTTCACAGTTGTCTCCTGGAAAAGAAAAACAATTTCAAGGTTAATAGTGTTATTTGACAAAGAAGAGCTCCTGCTTCCAGAAGTAAAACACAGAAGAAAATTACCAGGACAGTCACAGTATCCTCAGTAATACTTTCAAATAAATGAAGCATTCCTTCCTCAAGAGGGCGGACATAGGATGCATTTTCATGAAGGTATTGTGAGAACTAAATAGAAGGAAAGGAATTATGAGTTAAATCACTGGAAAATCACAAAAGTCAACACATTTGTAAATGGATTCACTGAATTATAAACCTAAGTTCTGTTGGAAACTTTTTTTTCTGTTGGAAACCTTTTTTGGGCAGTTTGGCTCTTACACAGAGATGGTGCCCTCTAACAAGCGCAGGTCCTATCTCAGAGTCCCCGTCCCACTGCAAAACCAGGAACTAGAAGAGGGGCGACGTAATTAACCAGCAGGCATGGGAGGAAACAGGGAGGAGCTATTGCACTACAACCCAGCAAACGTTTGCTGGCCTTCTTCCCTAAACAATTGCTTCTCCACAGGGGTCCCAGTTAAAAAAAAAAAGATTTGAAAATCAAAACTGTATGACCAATTTTTGTGTTCTATACCCCATTTTTCTCAGTTTTATTAAGATATAATTGACATACAGCACTGTACAAGCTTAAAGTGTACAGCATAAGGACCTGACATACATATATTGTGAAATGATTACCACAAGTTTAGTTAACATCCATCACCTCATATAGTTACAAAAAAAGATTTCTTTTCCCTGTGATGAGAACTTTTAGGATCTACTCTCTTAGCAACTTTCAAATCTACCATACAGCAGCATTAACTATAGTCAGCATCTGCGCTTTATGTTTTAAAAACAAGTCTTTTGAGGGCAGCTTCCTTTACTGTATACAATGTTCAGAGGTAAGAAATTCCAGGAATGTTATTATCATCAAAATGAGGATATAAAAACTTTTTATAACTGTCGCCGATACTTTAGTATTTACAAAGGACTAATTGAGTATGAAGAATAGATTCAGAAAAAGACCCTAAAGGTATTGAGACAATTTAAAGGCAAAAAGTTAATTTTCACTAAATATGAAATATCTCTATTATCTAAGTAGTATCTAATGGCTCAAATTTCAATTGCTCAGTATAGAAACGTAAGGTCTCATTTTGCAGAAATGTGATTCAACTGGCCCTACTGCAAACTACACAAATATACAGCCCTGGGCAACTTCCTTAACCTCTCTGGGCTTTGATCTTTAGAGCTATAAATGAAGACGAACTCTAAGCTTACAGGTGTAAACATCTCCTTTATGATTCTATGAACAAGTCCAAACACTCTGGTCATCTTTTAACAAACGGTTTCTGAATCTCCTTCAATATTACAGACTTATTAGAAAAACCACATATGGCTTTTCATAGGCCAAAAGCCAAAGGTAAAATATTGAGAAATAAATGAATTCTTCAAAGTAATGAAGTGTTTCAGACAAGTTAAGAGTAACACAACTGATTCTCACTGTGTGGGCATAATAGTGCAACAAGCTAAAATAAAATTCCAGTAACGGGCAACGAACCAGTGTTGAGTAGAAAATACTTTTTGCTATTATAGGCAGTGTAAAAGAAAATAGAACTACATTAAAATGCTGCAGTACTGTTTTTTCTACCTAGGTTTCTGAAAGCTTTTTCCCCCAGTGATATCAAAGAGCATTTCAAAGGGCCAAAGTTTAATTTTTATGAGCTTCAACAGATTTGTGGAGTCAGATCAAAACTGAATGATAAAAACCAAGCACCTCCTGAGGGCTTCCCACGCGGAAGGCATAATGATGATGGGCTCAGAGCTGCCTTTATCGAGCGCGTCCTACGTGCAGGCACCGCTCTTAGTGCTGTACATGGAATATCTCGTCTAATCTTCAAACATACATACCCGTGAGGTAGGTATTCTATCCCCCATTTTTAAAATGAGAAAACTGAAGCACAGAGAGGTTAAATAAATTGCCCAAGAGGACACAGAAAGTGGCAGAACTGGGCTAGGAACCAAGAAGTCTGACTCAAATCCGAGTCTTTGCTATACTAAGAGGCACTTATGAGATCTGTGGCCACAAACACTATTCAAACCCCAAAAATACTGCATGATGCACAAAAACAAGTTGGGAAGAAGAATCAAGTAAGTAGGAAGAGTGACATGAGTCATTTCAGAGTGCCACATTATGGGGCACTAAGAACACACGCCTATAGCAAGATCCCTCAATTTCCTCCCTGTGGGAGCCAGCCTTCAAGACGGCCACTGTGATCCCTGCCTCCTGCTACTCTTTGCCCTGTGTGGTACCCTTGCACACTGTTTCAGGGTTGGTCTGTGTGATCAATACAATATGGCAGAAATGATGGTACGTGATTCTCCAGAGCAAGTCATAATAGGCATTGTGGCTTCCTCCTCCTCTCTTGGATCACTGGCTCTGGGGGAAGTTAACTGCTGTATCTTCAAGACACTCAAGCAGCCCCATGGCAAGCTGCAGGCAATGGGAAACTGAGGCTTCCAGCCAACAACCAGCACTAGCTCACTAGGCATGTGAGTGAGCCACCTTGAAGCCCCAGTCAAGTCTTTAGATGAATGCAGCCTCAGCTGACCTTGACCGGAACCTTATGAGAGATCATGAGTCAGAAGCCCCAAGCTAATTTTATCCTGAATTCTTGACCCACAGAAACCGTGTGAGATAAACTAAATGTTTATAAATGTACTAATAACTAAATGACTAACTAAATAAACTAAATGTTTATTGTTTCATACTACTAAGTTTTAGGGTAATTTATTACACAGCAATACATAACCAATATACTCACTAACATTTACTTTATTTTTCAGTTAAATGTGCTTTTGCAAGCTACCCAAAACCCTTTTTTAAGAACTAGCTGGGGAGAAAACAGGAAACGAAGGAGCAAAATTTGCCCAGCCCCAAAAAAGCACATGGACTGAAGGAAGTGACACTTAATCCTCTTCTTATTCTTTGTCTAAACCTCACAAACCTTGAAAATGCCTCGAGGCCCAACTGGATAAGCAGTTTCACTCCTACTCCACTTCCCAGCAGGAAGGAAAAAAGTCAACTATGCTACACAGATTTTTTGCTTTTAAACATACCCAATGATAAAAGTTACTCAGTGAGTACAAACAGGAAGAGAGAAAAATGACAGCAAATTAACCTTTCCAACAACAACGTGGTACTTTTCATTATATCGCACCCCAGTCAAAAAGCTATAAAAAATCTCAATCCAAAATATATAAAGTGCAGGTCTGTGCCTTGGCCTGCCCCCAGGGTCCCTGCAGAGCCTGGAGCCATTTTTCCTCTTTTCATCCTTACCTCCCATTCCTGCCCTTTGAAGACTTCCCACTTCAGCCAAGACACTTGGCTCACTGCTTCCTCCCCACCCCCTCAACACGCACTCTCCATGCTTTCCTGCTCCATGATTTGCTCATGTTTTTCCCTCTTGGGGGGGTAGCAGTGGGGGTGGGAAACACCTGTCCTGTTTCTCTCCTCCTATTCAAATCTTGCTCATTTTTCAAAGCCCATTCAAATCCCCAAAGAATCTTCCCCAGACACTACCACCTACAGCAATCTCCCTTCCTTGATGACCTCACATCACTTACTGACCAAACCACTCACTCACACTAAGGTCTTTTAACAACTCCCCTAGTGTTAAATTTCTTAAGAATCTCCATGTTTGCCATATTTTATCTCGAAGGTAAACACTGTGACTTAGAGGGTTTTTTCCATGTCCTCCACAGTACCTGGCTGATGCACAGAAGTGGTCTGAAAATAAATAACACGCCTCTCTACTTGTTCAGGTCAACGAAAGGTATCCTGAGTTAAATTTACCTTCTGATTCAAAGGAGATATAGTGTCAATGGCAGAATCAACAGGAAAAATCTGAATCCTCTGTTCTGTATAGGTGTGAAAATTCAGAAGAGCCGTCACAAGATCTTGAACAAAAGCCAGGGCCTGCCCAGCAATGTCTCGCATCTTCAGCTTTAAAATGATAAGCATACAGTTAAAGTCAACTATCAAATTATTATCCTCAAACAACTTTATTAAGTCTGCATTTGGAGAATATTATTCCTTAATTTAAATTCTTTTGCTCCCCGGCTTGGATTTTAATATTCCCATCTCAACAAATTAGAAAGCCACCAATGTTGACAAATACACCTCCTCCACTTAACCTAGACCATTTAAGTGCAAAGTCCACCAACCCAGAAGAAAGGTGAAGCTCAAAAAATCAGTGCATCCCATAATTCAGTTCTAATGTTATCAGACAAGAGAGCAAGCAAAAATCTATATTATTATGAATTCAATAAACAGCAAGTTAAACAATTTTAAAAAAATGTATTAAGAAAGTAAAGCAAAAGTTAAACACAATTGTTTAGTGCACTAAACAGGGGGCCACACAACTAATTCTTGTTTCTGAAAAGTTTGACAAGCAGATCACTAAAAATAAAAACAAGTACTTCATCTTTACCTGATGCCTCCTATTGTGGAGTGGAACATTCAGAGCGTTATACTGA
Source organism: Equus quagga (assembly GCF_021613505.1). Classification (NCBI taxonomy): domain Eukaryota; kingdom Metazoa; phylum Chordata; class Mammalia; order Perissodactyla; family Equidae; genus Equus; species Equus quagga. Next base: position 98,979,784 of record NC_060271.1, read on the forward strand.
CTATATTCTACAAAACAAAAACGGATGTACATTAAGTCTCTCATTTTACCTTTATAGAAAAACAGCTTAACTGCAAAATAATGAATGCTCTGAAGCAAAATTAGCTTTACATAAGAATTTAAAATGATCAAAGCTACAATCATAGTGCAGGAGAATAACTGAATTTACATAGAATCAGTTATTTCTCAAAGTAATACTTCTAATTTTTTTTGACTGTTAAGATAAGGTGAACAACAAACCAACCCTGTATTTGTTTCTAAGGAATCATTTCAAAAACTTCTTTGGGGCCTATCAAGATTACTTAGAAAGGCTCACGATGTTCTTGCTATCTTCAGTCATTCTCCCTTCTAAAGGAACCCTATACACAGCTGCCACACTAATCCAAAAATATCACTGTTTGCATGACACCACAAAAATCTATCCCTGTATGCTTCTGCTGACTCCAATGACTCAATCCTAACTTTTCTGGGTTGGTTTCTTTCCCACAGTCCTCCCCTCTACCTGAGGGTCTGTTCTCAACGTCTGATGGCTTCCCAACACCCGGCCTCACTCTTCTTTGACTTCTGCATTTTAATGACCTTCATCTCTACTCATCTCTGCACACCACTTCAGCCACTCAGACCTTCCCTCCTCTGCCTGTGTCCACAGGCAGAATGACCCCAATGCCAAAATCTGATTCAGAAAGTCCCTATGCCTTCTCATCCAATTCTCTCTTATGTCCCCATTTCTATTACATCAGCTTGCTCTCCCATCCATCAACATCTCTCTATTCTCCTCTCGGGCTTTGTTGAGTCATGTTTGTTTTCCTTCCCAGCCTGGTCCATCATTTTCAGCGATGCTCTTGCTAACACAAAACAAGATCAGAGTCCACAATATATTCTACCTAGCTTAAGGGGAGCTTCAATGCCACTCAGCAATCCATGATTTCATTGCTGCGTCCCTATCACACTTCCCATGACATCTACTCCAAACCTTTTCCATTGTAAGCTCCTAATACCATTCTGCCTCTCCTCCCCTACATCACGGATGGGCTGGCCTGCCCCATACAATGCCGAGAAGACCAGAGCCAAGGCAGAAGTGGTTCTTACACTCGACACCCCCCGATCTCAGAGTCTATGGTTTCACAGATCCCTCGGCTAACCCTCCTCCTGGGCCCCTAGCAGTATCTCCTTCTGATTCCTGCAGGCCCTAGTCCCTCAATCACCCCCTCCTTGTTACTTCTTCAAAATTACCTCATTACGAAAACAGCATTTGTTGCAGCTTGTTTAACTATCTCCATAGAGACTTCTTCCCCTTTACTTATATCATACTTAATTCTATGCCCTCACCCACCCGCTGCACACACCACCTTTTCTTTTACTCTGCTGGAATGTTGAGCTCTTATCCTTTCTTATCTCCTTCATTCCTACTGCTCAAAACACAGCATGTCTCTGCCTGTTTCCTCAGCATCCATCCACCTCTAACCCTTGTGCTAGCAATCTGGAGTCCACCTCCACCCTGCACAGAAGCACTTCTCTCAGACGTCACTAGTCTTCTCAAAGTTACCAAACCCAGTTGCCTTTACCGTCATCACTCTCTCTGCCCTCTGCACAGTAATGCGTAGAACGGACCAGCACCACCAGGCTGAACACTCACTTCCCCAGCTTCCTCTCACCCCATTTTCCCACCTCCTCTCTACCTCAGCCCCTTGCCCTTCCTGATCAGTGCAATGGAGAATTCTCCAAGGACCCTGCACAGGCCTCTCTGCACTTTGTACCCCTCATTCCCACCACTCCCAACAGGGGGGCTCATCATCCCAACAGGGTCAACATCAGTTTCTCTCCAGAGGTCTAGGATTTTATTTATAAATGCACACACCAATAGGTAAATAGATACACACCAACCTATCTGTCAGAATATTAAACAACAACAAAGCTAACCTCATCATCTTTCCTATAAACCTGTTCCTCATCTGCTTCTTTGATTGCTGTCAACTGCACCACATCTTTCCACCACACTGCCTCCTCCCTCTCCCTTGCCCTCCTTGCATCTTCCTGACAACTCCAGGCTTAAGCCTCCATAATAGCACACCAGGACTGTCATCACAGTAGTTTCAGCCCCCCTTTTCTCATTCCAGGGCAGTCTACACTCTTGCCAGATTAACTTTGTGAGTGCGCAAATATCACTATGACATTCCTTGGATCAAAAGCTTCTCCAACAACCCCACTGCCTTCTGAATTAAGTCTCAAGTCCTTTGCCCAGAACGCTAGGGTCCAGTCCCACTCTCCCTTTCAGAACTTACCTATCTTTGCTCTCCGTACCCCACCCACTCTAACCTCCTATCATACTTAACTAATTACTGCTTGTCATGGCTTGTCAGGCCGTGACGGCGCCTTTCATACTACCTACCACACTCCATGCAATTCCCTGGCTCATTCTCCCTCATCTCTGCCCAATAAAACCTACTCACACAACCCCACCAGCAATAACCTGTCTCCCCTCTGAAACCCCAACAGATTCTTTATGGAACAGTTTAGCTTATATTTTAGATATTTCTATATATTCTCTCTCCCCTACTGGACTATAAATTCCTTGAGGGTAGAGATTTTTGTCTTATAAATTTTTACATCCCCCTATGCTACCTACCCATCTGGGACTCAGCAAATGATCCCTAAATATTTTGGAACTAAAAGAAGTAAAGCCAGCCCTGGCAGTCTAGTGGTTAAGATTCGGCGCTGTAATCACCAAAGCCCAGGTTTGTTTCCCAGCTAGGGAACGACACCACCTGTCTGTCAGTTGTCATATTGTGGTGGTTGCATGTTGCTGTGATGCTGAAAGCTATGCCACTGGTATTTCAAATACCAGCAGGGTCACCCATGGTGGACAGGTTTCAACAGAGCTTCCAGACTACACAGACTAGGAAAAAGGACATGGCCTCCCACTTTTGAAAAAATCGGCCACAAAAACCCTATGAATAGCAGTGGGGCATTGTCTAATACAGCGATGAAAGGTGAGAGGATGGTGCAAAAAGACCAGACAGGGTTCCACTCTCCCGTATACAGGGTCGCTAGGGGTCACAATCAACTCCATGGCACTAACAACAAAAAAGAAGTAACCCACATTGACATGCTAAGGATCTAAAGCAGGGTGACAATTAATATTGGAATAGGAAAGATAAATCCAAAGAGATTCAGAAGAAAATTATTAGAACCTGATGACTGATTGATACAACGATTAAAGGGAAAATGAAAGCCCAAAGTTTCAAGTCTAGTGGATCAAAGTATGCTCATGCTATTTATATTAACATAGAAACTAGAACCAGGTGTTTGTTTTCAGAGGAATTTAGGTTTTTAATATACTAATGACATATTGTGATTTCAGCATGAGATCACACTGCTGTTTTTCTTTGATGTCTTCTCCTTCCTCTTTTTTTAGGTCTTCCCTAAGAAAAATTTAGGAGAAGCAAAAAATTAATTTCAATCATGTGACTGTAAAAAAGGAAATGCAAACTTATGTGAATGTAAGTTTCAAAATCCAAACGATTAAATATTTTCTGTTTTCAAGGTTCTGATTTGATTCTTGTCTAAATGTTATGAAATCAGCCCTTACTATACATCTAAGTTGATTTTTTCTTTAAGTTCTTTTTGTTGCTCTTGGCTGTGCACATTACCAGACCATTCCCAGGATGAACAGGAAGCAGCACTTATCTGCGTCAGCTCCCCAAGTATTACTGGGGATTGTCCACGCCCAGGAGATACCAGGCTGAAAAGATCCACCTCCTACTGCCCCCACTGCACTATGAACAACTTTTTTATACAAATTTTCAGGTACTTCACACACAGGTTGGTTTTTACCTTGGGATATACTAAATACATGCAATAAAAAAATGTGGATTTGGGCTTCTTCCAAGAATGCTGGCTTTGGAGTAGTTACATGACAATTTAAAATCTCCCTATAAAATATGAGGGCCAAAGCTGATCAAAAGAACAAAAAGAAAGCAATCCTCTATTGGGCCAATGAAGTTTTTTGCCAAACAGATTAGAAATTATTTTGACTAGTTGGCTATCACAGGTTCAAAGTTGCAAATAATAGAAAACTGTACATAATACCTACTTGTATCATTAAAAGGTACTTTTTCATTGATGATTGATAAGGACTCCTCTAATCTACCTGACAAATCTTCATGAAGATTCTTTAACTGTAATTGACTGAAAGAAAAAAATACAAAACCACATTATCACCAATCAGACCACGAAGCCTCATTTGCTTGTTACCTCAACAGCTGGTATCAGGCTTTCAGAGACTTGTGCCTGACACCTGGGATACTCTTGGTGGTAGAGAATTGCTAAAAGATGAGGATAAGAAAAATACTAGCCTTGATTCAAAAGCCCCTGAGACTTCCGTTGAACGATGGTGAAGTTTCAAAGAATTTATCACAGTCTCAGTATCTTATACAATCTTAAGTTTATTTCCCCAAGCTCAAAGTAATCTTCAAGCCCTTTCAAAATCATAAATTTTCTCTTTACGACACATAAATGTTTGTTCACGTATTACAGTAAAGTGTTTTTTTAAGTATATCAGGTTTTTTTCCCTTGAGCTCAAAATCTGACAAATTTTCTGGTTTTGAATCAATTATGAGCATAGGTACACATCTAAACCATGCATGTAATTCTACTAGTGCAACTAAATTCAAGTAAGAAATTCACTTGATTGATCCTCTTAAAACCTAAGATATTATGTCATTTATCAAATAAAAGTGGGAGTATGCTTTTACCACCCATTGATAAATAATATTTTAATTTTAAGATTTAGCTATCTCCAAATTAGCTCACATAACCTCTATTTTATTCAAAATGTACCATCAAAAGGTTGGCACAGTGATGTGATTATTAGTCAGTTTTCCCGCCTGGACTATCAGAAGGCCCTCTCTTCAGTGTAGTTTGAAACAGGAAGTATCCAGTCCTCAGTAGAGGAGCCCCAGAACGCTTTCTGCCACTGCCCAAATCACGTGCAGGTTGAGGATTAATGCACAAGCCACTCTACCAAGAATGCATAAGGCCCCAGAGACAACGGAATTGAAAAGGACCGTGAAGATTACCTACTCCTGTCTCATTTCAAATGTGAGAAAATTAAGACAGAGGAGCTGCTAAACCCAAACTCAAGTCTTCTGGTTCTTACTTCAGGGCCCCTTGGAATTCACATTTCACATACCATTCTTCTGTTCGAAGCCGACATTCCTTGGCCTCCTTTTCCAGAGTCTGAGATTTTACCTGAATTTTAGGAAAAAAAAGAAAAGCAGATGGCTCAGGCTATAGACGAGGGCACACTCAGGAGATGCTACAGGCAACAGTCTCACCTTGAATGACTACCTCTGTGTTCTATAAAGTGCTCAGATGATTTACAAAAGTCTTGACTATTTCTTAACGTGCTCTCACCAACAGCGGGGCTTACTTCTAGTTTGGCCTTGTCGTTCTGCAGTTTCTCAATGGTTTCCATGTACTTCCGCGTCAGGCCGTCAACCACGGCTTGGTGCTGGGTCGCCTCCATCTCCAGAGTGGCCAGCCGACTCCTCAGCTCTGCTTCCACATGCTTGTGCTGTTCATCAGCTTCAAAAAACTGAAAATAAAAGACCATTTCCTCATCTCACAATATCCTAACATATACAAACAAAGAGAAACACAACAGCAGTGTCTGTTCATTGAGCAACTTCCATATGGTTCCACACACTCACTACGCAAAACCCGCACAGGCCTGCTCTCACTGAATCCTCACAGCATGTCAGAAGGAGTGCTATTGCCATCCCTCCTTTAGAGAAGGGGAAGCCGAAGCTTAAAAGGGCTACACAACTTGTCAAATGGCTCATAGCTAAAATACAGTAGAAATGAGATTTGACCACAGGAGATCGACTCCAAAGCCTACACCTCCTTCCTCTCGGTCTCATGAACTTCTATGTCAATTTCTGGCACACAGAGAATTCAACTGACCAGGGTATAAGTTTTCTACTAGCCTAACTTCTGCAACTAAATAATCAAAATTCAAACAGACATTATTCCTAAAACAGGTAAAGCTCTTTTCCTTAATGAGAATCCAATACTAATTACGAACTACAAATACGTAACACAAATGCCAGCCCTTGTGGTCTAGTGGTTAAGATTTGGCGTTCTCCACGTTCCGCTTCTCGGTGGCCCGGGGTTCGCTGGTTCAGATCCTGGGTGCGGACATGGCACTGCTTGGCAGCCATGCTGTGGTAGGCGTCCCACGTATAAACTAGAGGAAGATGGGCACGGATGTTAGCTCAGAGCCAGGCTTCCTCAGCAAAAAGAGGAGGACTGGCAGTAGTTAGCTGAGGGCTAATCTTCCTCCAAAAAAAACAAAAACAAACAAACAAAAAACAAACAAAGAAAAAAAAGATTTGGCGTTCTCACCACCACAGCCTGGGTTGTTTCCTGGTCAGCGAACCACACCACCCACCTGTCAGTTGTCATACTGGGCAGCTGTGTGTTACTGTGATGCTGAAAGCTATGCCACCAATATTTCAAATACCAGCAGTGTCTGTGATCCATGGTGGACAGGTTTCAGCAGAGCTTCCAAACTAAGAAAGACTAGGAAGAAGAACCTGGCCACCCACTTGCAAAAAAATCAGCCGTGAAAATCCTATGAATAGCAGGGGAGCGTTGTCTGATACAGTACAGGAAGTTGAGAGGATGGCACAAAAAAACCGGGCAGTGTTCCACTCTGCTATACACCGGGTCGCTAGGAGTCAGAATCAACTTGACGGCACTAACAACAACATGAAATGCACTGAGGTCAAAATTCTTTGTTTTTTTTTTTAACAATTTCAAAGACTGAGAATTAATGCATATTTATTTCTTACCGTTTGACTATTCTCACCATTTCACAAAAAAAATCAGGAGGCATAGTCGGGAAGACTACATTATGACTCTTACAGTACACTGAATGTTTGGAGGCAGACATTGATTATTCAACATTCGATAAACACTTGAGGGCTTGCCACAAGTGAGGCCCAGTCCTGGGGCTGGGTATACAAACCAACATGGTCCAAACTCTAATAGACCTTACAGACTAAGAGGTGAAGAGATAAAAACCAACTAAACAGTAATAAACTAAAAAACAACGCTACTTATTGATAAGCCCCCATCTAAATGAGCCACTCAATCACTTCCTATAGAAAATGAATAGTGCCCAGAATATTTCTGTATTGTTAAGTTACAAGTTATTCTGCTGTCCTCTAAACAAATGCATACTTCAAAGCACACGCCCATCTTAAGATATGAATGAGATTTAAGAAATGAATTAAATGACAGTGACATATATACCTAACAACCATAGAAGACATTAAAACACCCGCACATATGCAAAACACTCTATCTTGCAGTGGTTTTTCCACATTCCCAAATCATACAACCCATTTTTTAATTCATATGGAAAAACAGAAAGATTTTCTCACTTGTATATGCAACCGTTCATTCTCTTCTATCTTCTTTTGCAGATCTTCATCAAAGACACTCTTCTGCTCTTGACTCAACTGAGAAGATTCTCCACTTTTCTGATGGAAAGAATAAGTTATGTCCACATAACTTTCATCCTTTAGAGAAACATCCTAAGGTACACAGATTCTCTATCACCTTAGTAGCTTGTCTCTTCTACGTGTTCACCATTCTCAACAATCCTGCAGAAGGTATACAGTCCATCATTTAACTTCCCTAAGTGACACAAGTTGGAACTGCAAATATTGCAATGGGCAGGAAAGCTTTAAAAAGAAAAAAAAAGAACAGATACGGCTCACTATTCTTTGTAGACGAATTCAGGAGAATCTGTTGGAAGACAGAGTAGACCCAGAAAGCTAGCAACACAAATATGCTAATACATATCATTTCGATTTGATCTTTCAGTTTGGGAAATGACAGTTTAAGGAATTCCATGAGTCTGAGTTGTTAAATTTCTTTAAGAAATTGTAATAAATTACTTAACAGCATTCATAAAGATAAATTTATACAAAACTTTATACATTCTTATTTTTTATAAAATACAAGGTATAAAATAAAGCTGTTATAAATAAACAGAAGGAAAAAGCTCAAAGATTATGAAAAATACCTTTCTTTTTCTTTTTTACCAATATTAGCTTTTTCTACATAGAAAAGCACTATGTAAAAGAGCCAATAATGAACATTTGTTTTCATGGGATACCAGAACTGAGAACATTTTCAGCCTAACAATGAAACTGTGTTCAGACATCAGTCACCACCCTTCTCTGCCTTTCTTGTCACCCTCACTCTTCACTTAAAATGAAGTCACCTACTGATCCAATGTGAACCAACAATTAAAAAGCCCTTTGCAGATGAAGGTAGCTATTTAAAAAAAAATTAAACATCCATCGTGTTTGGTGCATAAAGAACACTGCTGAAGGACATATTCTGGGTCCTTAGTGCTTCCAAATCTGGAAAGCTTTAATTAATAGTAGATCAGAAGTCTTACACCCGAACCTCTGCTAAATCAGCCCAGCAGAGGGTCTTACCAACCTGGAGAGCATGGCTATTCCGTCCCCAAGAGTCTTTCAGAATTTCTAGAACACAGATACATTTTTTTTTCTCCCCAAAGCCCCCCAGTATATAGTTGTATGTTTTAGTTGTGGGTCCCTCTAGTTGTGGCATGTGGGACGCCGTCTCAACATGGCCTGATGAGCAGTGCCATGTCCGTGCCCGGGACCCAAACTGGCAAAACCCTGGGCCACTGAATTGGAGAGAGCGAACTTAACCACTTGGCCACGGCCGGCCCCAGCACAGATATTTTTGACAGTTTCCCAAGTGATTCTAATACATACCTGTTTTGCCCTCTCTGCTCCCCATTTATTTGAAAATTACCACTCTAGAGAATTCTCCCATGTAGGGGAAATGCATATGGAAAGGTACTAACACATAATCATGTCGCCCAACCATCATCTGGCAAATACAATCCTAGGCACTTTTGCATGATCCCACTTAACCCCAACAACAAACCTGAGAACATCATCCCCACTTTGCTGATGGAGAAACTGAGGTTGCAAGTCTAAAAAGATTTGCCTAAAGTCATAGGACTATAAATGGCAGACAAAGAATTCAAGCCTGGGCTTAACTCCAAAGCCTTCCTCCACACGGCTCTTCCCTCCACGCGGCGCCGCTTCCAAGTTACTGTGGGCCCTCTTCCTCCCGCCTACATGCTCTTATCACTGCCTCAATTCCACACATTTGTGGGGTGCTGTCCTATATACACACAAGACTTAAAGACTCAATCACTACCTCCTGCTCTTAAAAAAAAGAAAGAAACTTCTTAATCACAGAATATTCAAAAGTACCGGATCATCCATCTTAGGAGCAGTAAGAATCTTTCCTCACTACATAAAACCATAAGGAAAAAAATTTACTTTTACATCTCAGGACAAAAATACTAAATTGGCCCCATAAGAATAAACTCTAAGAAAATATAACTGCAGCAAACTTACAAGCCTAAGGTATGAGTATTTCGACCGCTACTTTCACTGGAGCAGGTACGCTTTGACAGTGCCTCTCATTTTATTCACCCTACCTCGGGTTACTGGCAACTTGGTGTAACTGAGAAACATTAATAATTCTGACCAATATGAGATATTCCATTCACTTTTCTCAGTCACTAAATCAACTATGTACATATTTGCTCTTAATAAATTCTATAAAACTCACTTTCATATGAAAATGCCTCCAATACTTAGTATATGTTAATAGTAAATGTCTGCTTTCTTGATCCAAATCCAGGTGCAATAACGGAACATTAGAGAATTTGGAGGTGAGGTCTTCTGCTAAAACCAGGATGGCCTGTAGATGTCTGTTTCTAACTACAAGGTCACACTAACTTGCTTTTACTTGACCTACCTTGTTTTTCTTGCCTCGGGGCTCACTGAGAGCCAGTTCATCTTGAAGTAGTTCTACCCTCTTGGCAAGCTGCAGATTTCGAAATGTTAAACTGTCCATTTCCTGCTGTAGTTTCCTCAGTGACTGATCCTTCATTTTCAGTTGTTCCTACATCAAAGTGAAAACAGACCACTCCTTATCATTTAGCCTTAAGGTTTAAAAATGAAAAAAAATTTTTTGTTTCACCAAAATAAAATCAAAACCTCTTGCTTTAGGGAATTCAAGCTGTCTGTTTATTATTCCAGTTCTTATGTTTTTAGCTCTGTTTCGTAACAAAATCATTTTCTGGCCAAGTCAATTAAATCTAAAAATAAAATAAAAAGAATATATATATACTAAAGTAACAGGCAGTCATTAACTTAAAGCAAAACATCCAAAACTCTATATGTGTCAGACAATGAACAGACACAAAGCCCAAGGCTACAAATTGATAAATTTGAATTTTTAAAGAGAATCGTAGACTCACTAATGACACACCCTTCTGTGAGCAAGAATGGAAGAAATATATTTGTATTCATTTTTTTCTCTAAGTCCTCCCTGAAATTAAGTCAGTCAAAATGAAGTCTTTTCAACACCCTTAATTTTACTTTAAACTATTCTGACCTATCAAAGATAAAAATCAATGTTATCCAGACACAAGAATATTTTCCTGTCAGATGCTGTTCTATATCAATTCACTTTACAGTTAAGTGAAAACAGAAGCAAAATCTAAAATCTAAATAACACACCTTCTGCTGACCATTCTGTACTGTTTATACCATTATGGGGTAAGAAAATCGAAAATTAAAGAAATTTTAGTTTTATTCTACTTAAAAATATATATTATTCTAACTGCATCTTACTTATGATGTTCTGACAACCTCGTATTCACTGGTAATCAAATGCACATGGCCATAAACTATTCTGTATTTACAGAACTGTACTTTTATTACATATCTTTATTATTCGCTGGAAAACTACTGTAAAGCTAAGAGATCAAGTTTTACTGATAGGTAGTTCAAGCACATGGAAACACAACCTAAAAGGCACAGGCTGGAGTCGCACTGCACTGACTGCCTGCATCCTGAGAGCAGGGCTGGAGGGACAGAACAACGCGCCTCCATTAAGTAGAAAACATTTTCTTGTCTACTGTTTGTTTGATAAGCCCTTAATTTTTATTTGAAGTTCAAAAGTAAACTTAGGCCCAGCCCATATTCAAATTATCATATACTTTAAATTAAAAGAAATTCAAATCAATGAATACATACCATATCTAACAACTCACTGAAGAGGCAAACCCAATATAATCAAAAGCCTACTATAACAGAGGACATCCTAACATTCCCATCGAGGAAACCAGCAAACTGCCACTTACTGTAATTATATGAACAGTAAAACAAAAAGTAATCTCTTTATATCCTTAGAATTAGTCAATCACTAGTTGACTAATGTTCTCTCTCCATTAACCAATCATTGATTTCAGAAGACAACCTGTCTATAAACCCTAGTTTCCGCAATGGGGATGATAATAACGTTACCTGCTCTCATAAAGTTGTTGTGAAGACTAAAGGAGATAATGGTTGCGAGGGAGAGCAGAATATACCGCCCCAAAATACACCATTTTGGCATATTGATTTTGAATTAAAGTTACTTAAAAAAAGAGCCAGTACAAGAAGGGCACTCTGACCCTGCTTTGTGCCCCTGAAAGGATGAAATAAATTCCCCATGTGCAGGGTACCCTCCCTACACCTGGAGGAAAGAAGGCATCTTTATGGCCCGAGATAGAGACTTCAAGGCCGAGAAGGCTGCATAAACAAACTGCGTCACTTCTTCACTAATTTACTACCCCAGGCCCAAACCCCTTTGTCTTGACAATTCTTCACAAATTCATTGTTTCTTTGTCTAAAAGACACAAAAGCTGCCAGCTTTGGTCTCTTCCTAGAGCTTCATATCTTTCGGGTTCCCATACATATGAATTTGGTTTTTTTCTCCTGTTAATCTATCTTATATCAATTTAATTATCAGACCAGCCAAAGAACCTAGAAGGGAGAATGGAAAAGTTTTCCTCCCCTACAGATGTAATGTACTTAGCTCAATGGCTGACACACAGTGAGTGCTCAATAAATGGAACTTGCTGTCACCATCACCACTGGGGCCACTATCACAGAGTTAATCAAACACAACCAACAACAGGAAGGTGTTCAAACACCAGAGCTGGCTCCTAAGATAAGCTAGGATAATAATACTAGATACTAGGATAGATACTAGGATAGATAATACTACTTTCCCCAGTAGTAGGTTTTAAACATCATTAGGAGATGTAAGGATCATTTCTTCAATGATTCAGGCAAAATAATAACTTAACTAACAAATCCTGACTATAAAGCTTCTTTTTAATAATCTTGGCTTGGGTGCAGAGAGCTTTGGGAGTATGAGTTAGGTATTCTGAACCATCTCAGCCCTGAGTCTGTTGAGAACAGCACCAGAAGAGGGGGAGTTCTCTAGTGTTGTCTCCAACACTGGCTAAGTAAAAGGACATATTTCTCGGTCTTGGTTACCTAAGTAGAACCACCTAGGATGCGTTACTTGTTGGGGGCTACTTCAAAAAGAGGTAAGAGTAAAGCGAATCCTAATCTCTTTTGTCTAATGAGGGAGCAAGGGAGAAAGTGAAAGAATGAGGTAGGCAGTATATTTATCTGAAACTTGGCCAAGAAGGAATCCATACCCTAGAATTAATTAATCCAATTAAGAATATCACTAAGCAATATTTATTACACGCCTACTAGAATGACGTAGAAACAAATTCCTTCATCTCCTATTATATTTCTCCCTTCAGTTAACAAAGGTGCTGACGGGAAAATGTATCACTCAGAGTGTCCTGATTAACACAGGTTATTATTATTAAATAGCTCAACCCAAAAGCAAGATTGATGGACTAAATGATTCACGCTTTCAAATCCATTTATGAGGGGACAACCATCAGCTGAATGCTAGGGATATAAATATGAATATGACAGAGCCCCGTGAGAACGCTGTCTAGTGAGGAAGACAGAAAAGAAGCCCCAGTAATCCAGTGAATTTAACTAAATAAGGGCCTTGAGGTATAAGAGGAATGCATTAAAAGTCGAGTAATACTTTTTTGTAATTTTTAGCAAGGAAATCAAAGCACATCACATTCATACCTAAGCAAGCAGGAGAGTTAAACACAAAAACTACATTACCTCCCCTAACCCTTGTGAATCAGTGTCAGAGTTGGGACTTTAACCCGGAGAACCAGCTCAAGTCCCTGCTTGGAGCATCACCAAACACTAACTTAACCCTCACAACACAAAGCGCCTGTGGCATACCTTTAAAGCAGCAGAATTTGCTTGTTCATCCACAACACCTTTTTTCAGGACCTGATTCTGAGCCCGAAGCTGAAAACAGAGGACACAATAATTAACTTTTAATATAAAACAATCACTTACAGCAAGGAAATCACTTACCATTACTTTGCAGGAATCATTACACTGAATAACTATCTTTTCACATATATATGAGAATAAAAATATTAGCCCCAAAGAGGATAGCAGATACCATCATTCTGCCATTGTACAGAAGGACACAGAGGCTGAGCTGCCCTATGACATAAAACTAATCAGTGACAAAATTGAGACCTAGACTTCCAGTACACGGTTCTTTCTACGAAACCAAGTCACCTCCTTAAATAAAAACTAATACAATAAATAAACTGAATATGCCATTTTCCTTGAAACTCTGGCACACCATTCATTTGTAAAATACATACAATTGGACTAATTATGGAATAAGAATTGTACAGAAAATCAAAAGGCAGGGCATCAACATATCCAGTGGGACACTGTGTCTAATATTAGTCATGCAAATGTCATCAGCAGCAGTGGCCTTAGGAGTGGTAGACTTGTTATCAGGCATCAGCTGAGGCAACATACAAAAGCAACTAAGCAGCAGGCTCAATTTGGAAATTAATAATAATAGCAGCTAACATTTGAATGCTCGTTACACACCAGGCACTGCCCTGAGTGCTTCTCACATATTACCTCCTCTAATCCTCACAACCCCATGAAGGAGGTACTATAATTATTTCCATTTTACAGATGAGCAAACTGAGGTACAGAGAAGGTAAGTGGCAGTACTGAGATTCAGACCCCAGCAGTTTTGACTTCAGAGTCATGATGGCAACAGACAATACTGGCTACTATTTTATAAAGCTACCTACAAATGAGAATAGCAGTGGGCTGGAGAGGTGGGGAAAGCCTTTGGAGAAGAGGCAGAACTTGGGCTTTTTTTTCATAGTTAATTTTTCTAATTTGAGGTATAACTTTATTTTAAATAAAGTATACAAATAAAAAGTATACAGCATGATGAATTTTTACTTATGTACACATCTGCATAACCACCAATGGCAGGGTTTTAAAAGGTAAAATCTACTTCTGTAGTAAGAGGAAAGTTCTCAGAAAGGAGAACACATAGCTTGTAGGAATAAATATGTAAGTCCAATGTAGCCAAAAAAAAAAAGGTTAACAGACTAACATGCTGAGGGCTCAGTACAGAGACCATGAAAGATCAGGTTCTTCTATGAGAAACTGAAGGAATGGAATGACTATATATCTATGAGCTTTAAAAAAAAATCCACTTTTAATTCTGCACAGCTCAGACCTGTCTTCTGAGAACAGAGAACAGAAACGACCCTTTTCTGTGCCAAAAGTTGGAATATTTGAATACTAAACCTTAAACTGAGTATTTGAAACTCAATAAAAATTTAGCTAAGATTCTAAGAAGAAAAGCAGGAATACTGCAGGCAATTCAACAGTTTGAGCAAAAGACAGACTAAAAAGATGAGCTGCTTCTATTTTTAGAAAGCTAAAGATCACACTTCACTACCACAACAGAAAGAAGACCCACATCTTGCTCTGTCATTTGCTAGACAATATAAACTTGGAAAATTCACTTGACCTTTCTGAGCCGCAGCTATATTGTCTATAAAACGGGTGAATACATCTACGCTATCTTCCTTCCTCTGAGGTTGCTGTGAGAATCAGAGAAGAAATCTATGTCAAAGCACTTTCTAAACCATAAAGTGCTCCACCAGTGGAAACAGAGCT
Organism: Equus quagga; assembly: GCF_021613505.1. NCBI lineage: Eukaryota > Metazoa > Chordata > Mammalia > Perissodactyla > Equidae > Equus > Equus quagga. The sequence continues at coordinate 98,994,809 of NC_060271.1, forward strand.
CCTATTACTAGAAAAGAACCAAAGGGACAACAGATAACATTTCTTATAGTTTGCCTGGTGTAAGGCATTGTGCTAAATGATACGTAGGAGAAAAAGAAGTAAAAGAAGTGGGCCCTGTTTTCAAAGAACTTATAATTTAAAAGGGAAGATAAAAGATACCTAGCAATGCTAGTATTTCCTATTAAAAGAAAATGTAGTATTGACATTAAACTCTCTAGAACAAGGGCTGGCAAACCAAGGCTGGTGGGCCAAATTGGCCTGCTACCTATTTTAAAGTTTTATTGAACACAGCCGCATTCATTCATTACGTATTGTCTATGGTTGCTTTTGAGCTACAATGACAGAGACAAGTAGTTGCAACAGGAACCGTATGGCCCCCTGCTTAAAACATTTACTATTAGGCTCGTTACAGAAAAAGTTTGGGGACCTCTGCCCTAGAATTTCAGAATAGAGAAATATCACTTAACATTGACTTTCATCATGCAGTATTCTACTTTTTAATCATTATCAACATATTCCCGGATAACATGCTACCCTGGGTAACAGAATTCAATAAATACTTTCAAACCCATATAGCCAAAAGACAGCCATACTACTTCATCTTTGGGTTTCATCTCATACCTCATCCTAACTTTGATCTATGATCTTGGGCCAGCCCCGTGGCATAGCAGTTAAGTTCGCACGTTCCACTTCAGATGCCCAGGGTTCACCAGTTTGGATCCCAGGCGCAGACCTATGCACCACTTATCAGGCCATGCTGTGGCAGGCATCCCACATATAAAATAGAGGAAGATGGCCACAGATGTTAGCTCAGGGCCAATCTTCCTCAGAAAAAAGAGGAGGATTGGCGGCAGATGTTAGTTCAGGGCTATCTTCCTCAAAGAAAAGAAAACACTGCCAATCTATGATCTTACATGTCTTCTTTGTGTGGAATTTAGAAGCTCCTAATGACTGCTTCAATGGGGATAAAGCTTGAAATCTGGTGAACTGGTACTTTTCTGTAGGACCAGAACCACAGCGATTTAAAAAAAAAGAACCTCACCTTTCATTTCTAAGGCACACTTAAAAGCCACTTTAAAACAAACTGAACAGCCTACTTTGTTAAAAAGCACAACAAGCGGCTGGCCCAGTGGCACAGTGGTTAAGTTCAAGGGCTCTGCTTCGGCGGCCCAGGGTTCAGGGGTTCGGATCCCGGGTGTGGACCTACATACCACTCATCAAGTCATGCTGTGGCGGCATTCCACATACAAAATAGAGGAAGATTGGCACAGATGTTAGCTCAGGGCCAATCTTCCCCACCGAAAAATAAATAAATAAATAAATAAAATGCCTATAGTTTTAAAAAAAGCAAAACAAAACTTTTAAATTACTGCTGTTTGGAACTTGATTATAATGAAAACTGATTTGAATTTTCTTTTGGAAAATACTGTTTGCTAAACTGATAATTCAAACATGGTTTCAATGAAACTGCTTAACAGAAAATGAAGCTCTTTTAGAAATATTCATCTAAAATACTTTCCTATTATTTAGTAGGTAAAACAGGATGACAATGACAAGCTCGGCATATTCCATTGCCATATTAACTACACTTTGTGGCATTTGGCATTTTCCTGCATTTCAGCATCTCTACTGCCGCACGTCTGTGTTACTGAACCAACAGCTTGTCAAATGCTGACACTGCTGTGATCAGTCTGGTCTTTAGAATCTATCCTTCTCACCAGCATTTACCACAGAGAGGAGGCAATGCACAGTGTTTCTATTTTAAATAGCTATGAGGTCACCAGATGGTCACTAATGCCTCTAGGAGACAAGTACGGAGACTCTGATGCACACGGACATAACTGAGAAACCATTGCCCTGAAGTCTCCATTAGGACAGAAAAAGTCTCCAGAAGACAACATAGCCTATTTCCAGCAGCTGGGCACCAAGCTCTTCTATTCCATTCAGTAGAGGAAGAGCACGTCTGAATCCCAACTCTGAAGCCCTCTTAGTCCATTTAAACCCCATTTTTCATTGTCTTGGAATCTTCTGATTAGACTTACCCTTACTTTGAAAGCACAGCTCTTCCCCATTTTGACCACCCAAATCGCAGCTGTTCTTCTAGGAGCCTCCTTCCTACGTCTGGTCCTACTGTCTGCATAAATCTTTCCTAACCACTCCCTGTGATGCACTGTGAGCTTGCCCCTAAGATCCTTTGGCACCTACTAGTAACAAGACATCTCTTATTAAACTGTTCGGTTTTACTTACACTTTTTAAAGTAGTGAATTTTACAATGACTAATTTATGTATGATTTATGATTATGATTTCTATACTCATCTCCCACCTGCCAACTAAACTGCCCTTCAAGGTAGAGACAACAGTATACTTCCTTGTAGCTCCTGCTTACGATGAAAGATCAATGCTATGGATAAAGAAGGCACTTACTAAATTTGTAGTTAATTAATCAAATTAAATACTGCATATAAAAGGTGTTTAAATGTAACGCATTATACAACTATCTAAGAGACTGTCATTACTTTAACAGTCCATCTCTCAGACCCTCCTCCAAATGGTTTGAACCTCATGGTCCTTTTGGACACCAAGGATCCTCCAAGCCCTGAGTCTAACTCTCTACACTAACTCTCATAGTGTCCAGACCTGCTCTATGTAACTCTGGTTCTGAAACAGCCCCTCAGTCAGGCCTATCACAAAGCTGTGGATAGAGCGGTGGCGAGCCAACTATGATCTCTCTCACGCCACTCTGACAAACTGTGATAGACTATTTGGCCCAAGATTAGGGATTTACTACCTTCAATCACAAACTCGGAAGAGTTTGTGGGGAAAGAGAGATGAGTCACCTGTATGAGTTTTCTCATCTAATCCTCAACAATCGTCTGTGTTAGAACCACTCTTACATAGCTGTTTTCATGCAATGGACATTTTGACATTGACACATGTTTTGCAACCCTGTAAAACAAATCTTTAAACACATAGCTTTTCTTCATTACACAGTAATGTGTGCAACAGACAACCCGAAGCCCATCCCTAAGCCTCACCAAAACCCTGATGGAAGCTTCAGAGTACTGAAGTCATCTGCAGACCATGTGCAGATCCCAGCTTCAGTATCTCTGGCCTGCATGATCCCTAAAACTTCTTCCAGTTCTAACATTTTAAGTATTCTAAAGTGCTGGGAAAACCACTTAATCTTTCTCTCTACCTACTTGTTCCTCAGCCTTGAAAGGGATGAAGTATCTGTCAGCTATCTAGTGCTACGTGGGGTTATTTTGTCACCGAGGCAAGGAAAAAGCCTTCTCCTCTCAGACCTGCCCTCAAATGGAACCCTCTCTCCCACTCCTACTCGGGGAAAATCATTAGGACAAACCGCCGCCCCCCCACCCAGACCCTTGCAGTCCAGCTGCCTCATGAGTGACTGGATGGCTTAGTCAGTTGAATTAAAGAGGAAGAGCAGGACACCCTTTGTCTTTCCAAGGCCTTGCTAGCCAAAGTGTGGTCTGCACACAGCTGCAACAGCACCACCTGGGAACAGAATCTGAGGCCGCACCCCAGACCCACTGAACCAGAATCCGCAGTTTAACAAAGGTTTCAGGTGAGAAAAAAAAAATTGACTTTTGTGATACAGTGGTCTAGAGGATAAAGTAGCACTGTTCAACACAGCAGCCAACAGCCACATACGCCTATTTAAACTTAAATTATTTAAAATGAATTACGATTTAAAATTCAGCTCCTCAGTCACGCTAGCCACATTTCAAATGCTCAACAGCCCCACATGGCTAGTGGTTACCCTGCTGGACAGCACAGACAGAGAATATTTTCATTCTCATGGAAAGTTCCATTGGATAGCCCTGAAGACAAAGCCGTTTTCCAAACCAACTGTAGCAGTCAAGTCCAAACCAACTGTACCTACACATCAAGGTAAAAAAAACTGATAAACGATTTTAATCCAATCCAGCTCCAGAGTCTGTTTCCCTTGGGGGGTGAGGGTGGAATTAATCAGGTTCTGCCTGGCCCTGCTATCTGGAAAGCAAACACACAGAGGCAGAACTGACCCTTTCCCAGTATGAATAGCTCTACACCAAGAGCATAAAGTCTGAAGGTTCCCAAAGGCAATTGCCTTCAGAACTAAAAGAAGCATCAAATGCAAGGTAAACTGTTAAAGAAATAATGGATTTTGGCTTTCCCATTGATGTTTATGGCCTTGAAAAGTTTTTAAAAGATTATCCTCATCTGAGCAAAAACTACTATACCGATACCATTTCTTGAGCAACGGCTCTTAAACTCTGGTGTGCATCCAAATCACCAGAGGGGTTTGTTACAACACAGACTGCTGGGTCTGACTGCCAGTATTAGATTGAGTAAGTCCGGGGTAGACACAAGAATTTGTATTTCTAACTTGTTCCCAGATGCTGATGATGCTGATCCAGGGGCCACACTTTGAGAACCACTGACCCAGAGTACCACAAACATCTGGAAGAGAGTTAGAACTTGAAATTTGCATACACACTTAACATGGTGCCAGGCAAGAGTGCAGGGGCTCCTGCAAAGAAGGCAGCTGAAATCAAATGAGCCAGGACTAAGAGCTCTTCGCCTCTCCTCTCCATAACGAGATACCAAAGTACCAGATGCAGGGCAGGCCATGGATGAAACATCAAGTAAGAAATGGTCTTTGATTCTTAATCTACAGTGTAGTAAATGAGGACTTGATTAGCTTTCTTTCACGTAGCTTGCATCTATTACCCATTAACTTCAGAAACCTCTGAAAAGCAGCCTCTACACATTTTTTCCCTCCCCCAAACTCTATTAACCCTGAAATCTTAGCCTCCAATGATCTGCTAATTGTCCAAACCAGTAGGGTCTTAATCTCCACTTACCCTGACCTTCCTATAACACTTTATGTTTCAACAACCTGTCTGCCTCAGAAATTCTCATCTGCTTTGGCCTCCATGGTTCACCTTTTAACTAACTAAACTCTCAGTCTCTTTAATGGGAGCTCCTCAGACTGTTTTTCTCCTTCTCAGGAGGAAAGATGATTATGACCACAGTTCTTAACAAGAAATGAACCCCTTCCTGGAACACAGGCTGAGATCTGCATTAAATAAGAACGAGAAGATTCTACAAATGTCCTTGGTTTAGGGATCACGCATGCTGCTCTCTTAATATGTAGGCCTCCTTCCACAGATTTAGAGGAAATTTTTCTTCTTTGTATCCTGAATAAGGAAAAAGAAAGATGTACCTGGATTTCAACATCAGCCCACAATTTCTGTACCAGGGAAGGTAACAAAAAGGTAGAATATTCCTTCCATAGGCACAGGGCTGAAGGTGGCATAGATCTTACCCAGAAATTGCTGGTCACTGGAATTCATAGGGAATAAAAAGCACATGAAATCTTCTGACCAATTTCTGTTCTCTTGTGTTCTGAAATTTCCACCAAATTGTAATTAAAAGGATGCAAAATGGTCTGGCCCAACAGAAGAGATAACCTTAAGTGTGGCAGACCTCCTACAGTCTCCTCAGCATCTCCTCCTCCTCCTGTCACATCCTTCCCACAGGTGTTCCCCAAAGAGTCTACCTAAAGTGTTCTACCCTGATTAACTCTCACAGTTCAACTATTTGTCTATACGGGAATTATTCCAAAAACTCTGCCCTTTGTCCTGATTTTAGCCCGACCATCTCCACTAGAAATTTTCAGCAATTACCTCAGTACCACTTCAAGCTACTCTGTGAATAAGATAACTTTAACACGCCTTCCAAGCCTCAAAGGCTATGATTGCATCTCACCTTTAATACATCCCTTCGCTCCAAACTGGCTCACCTTCCTGCCCGCCATCCTCTGTCAGCAGTAATCATGTTTCCTCACCTTAGAACTTCAGGGTCAACTCTGTCTTCCCTCACTCATCATGTCCCACAGGATGAACAGGACACAAGGATGAGTGCCTCATACACTCCTTATATCCTTCATAAGTTTAGTGCTGTGTGCAAACCAGGCACTCAAAAAAGAAGTATTCTAAATCATATTTTCTAACCATAATTCCTAAATCTCGCGCCCCCCCCCCCCCCATCTCAACAGTCACTAACTTTATTTAACCCTACATTACTTTCCCCAAAACTATTCTAAGAGCTACAGTCTGGTCTTCTTTCCACCAATCTTTCCCTCTTTCAATCCATGTTCCCACATAGTTACCAGTTTCCTTCCTAAAAGCAATGTCACTCCCCTCTTGAAAAACTTTTGACATGTCTCCCTTACTCAAAAGACAGAGTTCTAACTTTCTATTTGACATCCACAACCGTTCATGATGGAGTCCAAATTACCTCTCCAACCCTATTTCACCGCTCTCTGCCATGTATCTTACCATGCTTTCCTGTCAGCAAACGCAGCCTGTTCCCTATGCCTGGAGTACTGGCCGGGTCCCCGCCTCTTCCCTCCTCCACAATCTAAGTGACTTCTACTCTTACCTTCCATCTCTCCTGTGCTCCTACTCAACTAACACTTGTTGTACTGTATCATAATTATGTGCAATGTTCGAACATTCTATTGAAGGGTTCTCCTTCAGCTGGAACTCTGCCTCACTCAACAGACCCTGGCAGACTATTCACAGGGGGCACATAATAAGTGTCTGTTGAACGACAGAGCATACATATGCAAAAGAATAAAATCTTTGAAAGTTTTTATTACTTCTGGTAGGCTATACACTTATTTTAGCAATTCAGTCACTACTCAAAACATTTTTGGAACTCTCCTTTGCCATTTGGAATTACCCTCTGAACTTGTTTACTCTCCAGAGAAGAAAATCAGTCTTCCTACTTTACACTCATGAAACATTTTCACCCAAAAATAGTAGAGCCGAGTTTGAGTAGTGCCAATCCTCCACCCACCCCAATTCATCATATGGATTTGTTCCAAACAACCTCTGGCCCTTTCAAACAAGAAAATATTCTTTCAGAGGATGAAAACTTGCCATCACTGACATTGTGCCACAGGCTCTTAAGACAATTTCAGATGGAAATGCAAGAAGTTTTCCCAATGGTAGCATCGTTGGAATAAGTATAGTATTTCAAACGGCTCCCATTCGATGGTGAAAAGACTGAAGTGTGTATATTCAGGCACAAGTTTTATTTTTCAAAGAATATTTCATTTCACCTTCCTGAATATTTGTTAAATGAAATCATAAGAAAAAAATGTTTCAGTTTCTCCAAACTGTAAAAAGGGGCCAAGTCTTCCCGTTGCCCCCTCGAATGCCAAGATCATTGGAAACTAAGCTTGATGACTGTTGAATCGATTTCCAAAGATGTAAGGTTCTGCTTTGATACTTCATTAGAATATTCTTAAGGCAGAACCAGCCTAGCCAGAAGCAGCACCGCCCTTTTCCAAGAAAAGGGTTCCATCATTTAAAAGATTGAGGCCATAGACACGACAAAGGAGTAGGTCCCTATTTTGCTTAATTCAACATGTATTGAGCACCTGCTGGGTGCTCTGCCCCACTCCTGGTGACCGAGGGAAAAAGAGGGAGAAAAGGACACAGGCCAGCACTCAAGCTTTCAAAAACATTTCCAGACAACATCTCGCCAGAGCACTGAATACATTCGTAACCACCCATCCCTGGTGAAGCAGTTTGCACGCAGGACTCTATTTACCCTCCCGAATTGAAAGATGTATCTCTTTATCCTCATATCATCCCCGTTCGGAGGGAGAAAGCTTGATCTTCCCCATCACTCGGCTGGGAAAACTGAGGAGGCAAGAGTGGAGGAGTGGTCCTCACCTATCTCTTCCTCTCCCCACCAGCACCAGAGGCAGAAGCCAGGATTTCTGACATCCCAGTCCCAAGCCTGCTGGTTCAGTGAGAAGGAAGAAACAAACTGCTGCTCCCTCCCGCAGAAACGCACACGGACCCAGACACCGCCCGGCCCCATCTCCTGGGAGCTGCAGGTGGAGGCAAGGTAATGGTGGACAGAGGAGGCGGAGGAGAGAGGAGGGGCGCGCTCGCATGCCCTCTCCGCTGTCCCCCTCCGTAGCGACAAGTCGCTGCCAAGGCAACCCGAGGCCGCAGGGCCGGGGACCCCCGACTCCCCGCCCACGATGGGTACCTTCGAGTACTCCTGAGCCAGCTTCTGGTACTTCCCCTGCAACTCTGCCGAGGCCATGGCCTCCCCCGCCCCGTCCAGGCCAGGCTGCCCAGGCCGCTCAGCCCCACCCCCCGCCCCCAACCCCAGACACGCTCCGGGCACGGCTCCGCCACCGCCTGCCCGCTTGGCCACCGCCGCCGCGCCTCCTCCTCCACTTCCGGGTTCACCCGGTGCGAGGAAGGCGGAGTGGGACCAGGGGCGGAGCGACCACCGGGGGCGGGGCAACGTCTTGACGTCCCTGCCCCACCCTCCTGCGCCCGAGCACGTGCGCGCGCAGTCTTGCTGGCGTTCCTGGATTCTGCCGCTGCGACCAGGGGGCGCCATCTTGACGCATGGTCCAAGATGGCGACCTAGAACGGAGAAGGAGAGAATGAAAACGGGAAGAGAATGATGAAAGCCCACAGAATGGGCGGGGGCCTGAGGAGAGGGGTGGTGGTTGCGAGGAGCAGAGGACCGGAAGAAGAAACATTCTAAGCACATTAAGAATTCTGGCCGACTCTCTCCCCCCGCCCCGCTCGTTCCCATGGTAACTGTCTGGCGTTTGATGGTAACATCTTTCAGAACGCGCACCGAAAGACCTCAATATTCCGCTATCTTGTCATCCGGAGGTGGTAGGACCGGACATGTCCTGTGTTGTAAACTCTCAGACCTCCGCTAAATTTATAACGCTTCCTGCTGCCACCCTCCTCTGTTCCAGACCAGACAAACCTTCATTGTCTTATATTTTGACATTAAGATTTCTTTGTGTCCATTCTCAACCCACTCCATCCGCCCACCGCTGCCCCCGTACGCACACCGCATCAGAGCCATTTTCAGTGGATTGGGTAAAAAACCGTTAGGAAATTTCAGGGCATGACTGCTGCCGTGCATGCAGATAGGGTGGACGTTAACGACAAATAACTGCAGAACTGAAGCAAAAAATAGTCTGCCTGTGATATTTTATGCTGCTTTTGCTTGAATTAAAAGCTTGCCTCCTCTCGTTCATTAAATATTTTTTGAGGACCTATTATATGTTATGGTTCTAGGCGTTGCATTTATTGCAACATTGAAGTGTTCACTGACTGAGGAAAGAATAAATTACTACACAGTAGTTAAATGACCTAGATCCTTATAGATCTGCATATATCTGTGTTTATCAACATGACAAAACACTATGTTAAATGTAAAACGCAAATAGCAGTATACTATAGCATGAAAAGATAACATTTAAAAAATACGAAGCAACACTTGTATTGCTCATGGACACATGAATATGTACTAAAAATAGAGAAACAAGAACTGGAAAGATACACATCAAATTCTGGATAGTGGTTGCCTCTAGTGAGAAAAGGAGAAAGAGGAATGAAAAGGAGAACAAAGGAGCATAAACTTTATTTAATTTTTAAAAGTAAATATGACAGAGGATGTTAACATTTATATCTAAGGAGTAGGTACAAGGATGTTAGTTATATTGGCATTTTACAATGCTTGAAATTTCCCATGATTAAAAAAACTGTCTGTGCTATCCTAGTTTCTTGTTTGGCTATGAGTAAACCTGGGATTTTATAGTGAAAGGCTGAGCCTGTGTGTATTTTTCAGCCGTTGTAATATGTAAGAGAATTACAAACTTTTTAAACTGTTGTTTATATTTTTCAATTTGCTAATAGCCAAGTCCTACTGCCCAGCAAATTTCCAGAACAATAGTTTTTAAAATTATTATTATTAGTTTTCCATGGCACCACCAAGCGGCAGAATTAAATATTGTGTTTCTGTAATTTGTAACAAAGGAATTTTCAATTATTTAAAAATAAAATGCCATCTCAGAAATAGCATTCCAAAGAAAGAATGTGCAACTTAGGCTAGAGAGCCCGTGTAAGTTCATTTCACTGAATTGAGAAATTTCTATTTCCACTGCTTAAATCTAGTTGTTCTGTCAGATGCATTGTTTTCAAATCCCAACTGATAAGTCTGAATACATTACAGTTAAGAATCTCTTCCTCAAAAGACACCATTAAGTGGGTGAAAAGGCAAGCTACGGAGTGGAAGAAGATGTTTGTAACATACATCCAACAGAGGTCTCTTGTCTAAATATATAAAGAGCTCTTAGAAATCAATAAGGAAAAAGACCAGCAACCTTATAGGAAAATGGGCAAGAAACATCAACAGGCACTTCACAAAATAGGATATGCAAACGGCCATTAAACGTGAGAAAGGGTGTTCAGTTTCATTAGTAATCAGGAGGAAGTGAACTTAAAACCACAGTGAGATACAATGCACACCCACACAAATGGCTACAATTTAAAAGACTGACGTGTTAGGATATGGAACAAGAAAAACTCTCATAAAATGCTGGTAGGAAGGTAAAACTGCAACAGTCATTTAGGAAAAGAATTTGGTATTATCTACCCACCTAAAAAGATACATATTCATGATCTAGTGTTTTTAATGTATATACTCAAAAAAAAATGTGTGCATGTGTTCACCAAGAATATTCATAGCAGTAGTATTCATAATAGCCAAAAAAAAGTCTATCAATGGAATAGATAGATGAATGGTTGTAAATTTTTATTAAACATGTGCAATGAAAATATTATTATGAAATATTAAACAGCAATGAAAAGAACTGAACAATGGCTACAGTTAACTGCTAGGTGAATGAATCTCAAAAAATAATCCAGAACAAAAGAAGCCAGCTCCCCCCAAAATTATACTGTATGACTTTATTTATATAACATTCAAAAAATGGCAGAATTCAACTATAAGATTCAGGGATGTGTGCTTGAGTAATGAGACTAGAAGAATAAGGAAATGATAATGAAAGTCAGGAGCTTTATTCCTTTGCAGGGGGAAGAGGATGGTAACTACTGGGAGGGGGCATGAGATGGGCTTCTGGGGTGTTAGTGATAGTCTGTTTCTGTGTGATATTTACACAGGTGTTAACTTTGTGATAATTCCTTGTGAGGTACATTTTTGTTTTGTGTACTTTTTTGTATGGTGTTACATTTCTTTTTCTTTTTTATTTTTTTACACTTTTTCCTTAACATTTTGTTATAAAATTATTCAAATACAGAAAATTTGGAAAGATAGCATAGTGAATAGTCACATACATTTACCTAGGTTTTATATGTATAATGAATATATGAATATATATCCCATATCTATATCTATATCTCTTTTTGGTACCATTTGAAGGTAAGTGGTTGACATTGTGAATTTTTTTTAATTGAGGTAACATTGGTTTATAACATTATATAAATTTCAGGTGTACATCATTATAATTCAATTTCTGTGTGGATTACATCATGTTCACCGCTCAAAGACTACTTACCATCCATCACCATGCACAGGTGCCTAAGCACTCCTTTTGCCTTCCTCCCTCTCCCCTTCCCCCCTGGTAACCACCAGTCCAGTCTCTGTCTCTATGTATTTGTTTGTTGTTTTTATCTTCTATTTATGAGTGAGATCATGTGGTATTTGATTTTCTCCCTCTGACTTATTTTAGTTAGCATAATACTATCAGGGTCCATCCATGTTGCAAATAGCAAGATTTCATCTTTTTTTATGGTAGTTTTCCATTGTGTATATATACCACATCTTCTTTATCCATTCATCCCTTGATGGACACCTAGGTTGCTTCCAAGTCTTGGCTATTGTGAATAATGCTGCAGTTAACATAGGGGTTCATATATCTTTACACATTCGTGTTTTCATATTCTTTGGATAGATACCCAGCAGTGGAATAGCTGGACCCTATGGTAGTTCTTTTCTCAATTTTTTGAGGAATCTCCATCCTGTTTTCCATAGTGGCTGCACCAGTTTGAACTCACACCAGCGGTGTATGAGAGTTTGCTTTTCTCCACATCCTCTCCAACATTTGTTATTTCTTGTCTTGTTCATTATAGCCATTCGGATGGGCGTAAGGTGATATCTCATTGTAGTTTTGATTTGCATTTCCCTAATAATTAGTGATGTCGAACATCTTTTCATGTGCCTGTTGGCCATCTGTATATCTTCTTTGGAAAAATGTCTATTCAGATCTTTTGCCCATTTTTTAATTGGGTTGTTAGTTTTTTGTTGTTGTTAGGATGTCTGAGTTCTTTACATGTTTTGGATATTAACCCCTGATCAGATATATGGTTGGCAAATATCTTCTCTGTATGGTATTACATTTCACAATAACAACATTTTTTAAAATCTCGATTATCTCATATGCTTGCCAGCAATGGTTCCCAACCTGTAAACGTAGTAAACTTGCGGGGATGGTGTAAATGAAGGTTGCTTGGAATATTGTAAATGTGCAAGTGCTGTAGTGACCATTAAAGCATTTAAGAGCATACTGTTTTAGGATTCCTCTTTCAGTTGCAGGTGACAGAAACTGTACTCAAACTAGCCTGGACTCAAAGGGGGAATTTACCAGAAGGATGTGTAGATAGCTCACAGAACAATAGGAAGAAAAGAGGAGCAGCAGGACCTCAAGTACAGCTTAGACCAGGGATCGGAATGCTTCTGCATCTCACATACTCTGTGTGTGCTCTTTCCCTCAGGTCTGCTACTTCCACTTCTGCGAAGTAGCAGAACAAAAGGGTACACAGGTCCTAAGCCTCTTATCTCACAACATTGCCTCCAGAGAGGCACTAGGTTGCTTAGTTCTAGTTTGAAAAACAAGCAAGTGAGGTGCCCATCCCTGGGTCAGTCAGCTTTGGCATGAGGTCTCAGTCACCTAGGAAGGCAGGTCGGCTGGGAGAACCCCCAGGCCTTGACCAAGCCAAGAGAGAGTAAATGACACTTTCCCCAAATGAAGACTTCTGTGGTAGATGCCCCTAGGGTGAGCAAGGAACACGCCACCATAGAGGCCAGTGAGGGCCAGAAAGCAACACTAGGATGCACTTGATACAGATCCAAAGTTCCTTTCCCTGCCCTTAAGGGCACAGTGTGCTCTCTGAACACCCAGAAGCCATCTTGGGAGGTGAGAGAGGGGGGACAAAACTCAGAACAAATGAGCATTTCCTGAAAGGACAGACTGTTGTACACCTGAACAGACTGGGAAATTATTAACTGGTGAGTTAGGCTTTCCCCTTCCAATGGAGAGGAGACTGTGGGGAAGACTAGATCTTTCACAGAGAAAGGAAAGGCTCCATTTTCTCTACACATCTAAGCATAGTATGAGATGATTGTAGTCACACAGCCTGAGCAAGAAAAAATTTTGGTTTGTGTCGTTCATACTCCATGCTGAACAATTAAAGATCTGGCATAAAGGACTTCCTTATGCATCATAAAGGGATAATGATGGTGGACAGAGCTGTTGGCCATTAATTCAATGTTGATGAATCAACAATATATATTAAATAAGGTGTCTTTCAACAGAAACACACTTAAAAGAAGGTTATTGATCAGTTGATGAAAAGGTCGTGACCAGAGGCTCATAGGAACCTAACCCTGGATTTTTCCCTCGGGGCAGTGTTATTCACTACTTCAGTGTTTGTAGTGATTTAGAACATAACTACTGCAAATAATGGGAATCAACTGTATGTAGTTTAGAACAATGTGAAACTTCCCTTGGTCATACTGATAGTGACCAGTTATGCCTTTAGGTTATTTAGACGATATTGTCAGTCTCTGAGTGAACATTATTTCATGGTACAATAGAGTCATGTGTTTTCCATCTTTGCATCTGAAAATCTGAAAATCAAGAAGTCCTTTCAAGCTTCAAAGCTCTATCTTTTGAAATCATACATTCTACTTCATAATAATCTGCTGTATAAAGCAGCTACCACAGTGACATTGGAAGACCAGCTAGTGCCATCACCTGCCTCTCCATACAGTCGTTAAGATAACTAAGTAAAGATTTGCTCTGGCCCGGTTTCACAATCCCCATGACTGGCCACCACACTTGACTACTGAGACAACGGACAACAGAGTGTTTATATGGGTGGATATAAGGAAGAGGTTAAAGAAGGCAACTTGTGGGCCTTTTATGAAGACACATTGTCCTTGTTGTTTATATTTTTAATCCAGTGGGGAAGTGCATATCACTCTACCACGAAATTAAAAGAAAAGGCGGGGGTGGGGAGAAAAGAACTTTCCTCCACGTGATTTTCTCTTGAGCAGGCAGCTCCAAAGTTCAGGTTTTGTAATGAGTGCTCAGTGAGGCAAAATCTGAACAGAATCTGACGATTTGCACCTTTGAGGAGCTCTACTGAAAATAGGAATTCTGGACTCTGATGTTTTGCAACTCCTTCCTTTGGCTGTGCCCTAATGCTTTGCCTCTCTCAGTCACAGTGTGGCAGAAGAATGACAGGATAAGCAGAGTCCTCACAGATCTTGTCCAAAGTCACACGGCAAATACTGGCAGAATCAAAACTAGAACCCAGGTCCTTTACCTGTACTGCGGGCTGTAATTTCTCTAAGTTAGGATAAGTGCCCACATGTGGGAGATCCTTCACTATTTAGCTTAAATGATCAAAAGGTAATTGAGTTCTAGATTAGTGGTCAGGATGCCAAAGGGTGTGTCATACTCCTCGGAGAAAGGGAAGACTGATATTAAAGAGTTGCATTTTCTTAAGCATGGAACCTTCCACCTCTCAGTTCTTCTGCCCTCAAATTCTGATTTTGCCCTTTCTATTCGAGTGTTGGCCTCGTACACTGGCTGTAAAACAAAGGATGTGCATTGAGGAACAATGGGTAATAAGACTTGAGATGGGAGGACAGGATGTACTAGCTTTTAAGTTCAGCCTTTTGGCAGGGGGTGGGAGGAGGTAGAAAAGGTAGCAAGTAAAGATTTAACTTTTCTGTTTCTGGAAGTCCACTCCTGAATTCTATGGTACGGGCATCCTCATCTGTGTGTGTGTGTGTGTGTGTGTGTGTGTGTGTGTGTGTGTGTGCGCGCGCGCACAGTAAAATACATGTAACATAAAACCGACCGTTTTAACCATTTTTAGGTGTACGGCTCAGTGGCAGTAAGCACATTCAACTTTTTGTGTGATTATCACCACCGTCCATCTCCAGAATTTTTTCATCTTTCCAAACTGAACCTCTGCATCATTAAGCACTGACTCCCCATTCCTCTCTCGCCCCAGCCCCTGGCAACCACCAATTCTGTTTTCTGTTTCTATAAATTTGACTACTGTATTATCTCACATAAGTGGAATCATACAACCTTTGTCCTTTTATGTCTGGCTTATTTCGCTTAGCATAATGTCTTCAAGTTTCATCCATGTTGTAGCATGTGTCAGAATTTCCTTCCATTTTAAGACTGAACAATGCACCACGTTTTATTTATCCATTCATGCATAAATGGACATTTTTTAACATAATGGCTGTCCTAATGGGTGTGAAGTGATATCTCATTGTGGCTTTGATTTGCATTTCCCTAATGATGTGTGATGTTGAACATCCTTTCATGTGCTTATTGGTGTCCTTAATTTTTAAAGATGATTTACCATTGCCCATTGTTTATTTGCTTACTCGACTGCAAATTTCACCATCTTGTTCCTTGCCAGTATCACCCAGAGGGGCAGAGTAAGGACACGGGCCCCTCTGACTCGGTGAGTGGCCCTTTTGGGACAGGCTTGCACTGCCTTTCTCCACACTTCTACAAACAGTATCAATCATCAGGCCTCACCTGAGGCAAGTGGTCTATCTAAAAACGGCCTCCAAACCATCTTCCCTGACTCCAGGCCACCCTCCTTCTTGCCACAGATTGCTAGCTTCATAGATTACAAACAGCTTCCTCTTCCTGTAGGAAAACAGCTGAATTCCTGGGCCCCACTCACCTTTTCCACACTCTGCTTAACTGGTTGTGATTTTCAGTCAGCTTCCCCAGCACCCCGTCTTCGTGCACACCTCCCCACCTTTGCTCTAAACGGCTGCCCCTCTCCACACCCTCTACCTGGACAAATGCTTCTCAGCATTGGCTCCTCTTCTCTCTCAGTCATCCTTTCTCTGAGTCCTTTAGCATTTTTAAAATCTGCACCATTATTCAAGATCTTTAGGATGAGAACTGTATCTTACTCAGCCCTTTACACTGGATGATGCCTGAGAACAAACACACTTCCAAACTAGCCCCTAGTTGTGCCTGCAGCATCTGGAGGGGGGTCCAGGGCAGTCCAGCATCAGAAGGAAAGCAGACTCCTCACACTCCCACAAACAGAGTGTTTCTTTACTTTTCCCGTTGCATTTCTGCTCAGTCTTCTTGGGTCATCTTGGATGAGTTTCCAGCTTTGCCTTCTCCCTCTGGGCCCTCTTCCTCTCCTGTCCTTTCTTCATTGCCCCTTCCCGTATTCCCATACCTTTCCCTCTCCCACCACTCTTGGTTCCACTGTGCAGACCCTCCTATTGGGGCAGCAGTCCCTTCCATGAGCTCAGTGGAGTCTTGGCCTGTCAGATCCTTCAGAGCAGAGTACATACAAGGCAATCAATGTTTTCTTTCTTTTTTTTTTTTTTTAAAGATTTTATTTTATTCCTTTTTCTCCCCAAAGGCCCCCGGTACATAGTTGTATATTCTTCGTTGTGGGTCCTTCTAGTTGTGGCATGTGGGACGCTGCCTCAGCGTGGTTTGATGAGCAGTGCCATGTCCGCGCCCAGGATTCAAACCAACGAAACACTGGGCTGCCTGCAGCAGCGCACGCGAACTTAACCACTCAGCCATGGCGCCAGCCCCAGTGTTTTCTTTTTTAACAAACATTTTGATTAATGTTGACTGTGTCTCAAAACATAGCTTCAGTGCTTTTCAGGCTACCAAGTCTGTCTCTTTACTTTCACTTGCCAAGAATCCCCTGTCTCCACAAAGGAAGAAGAAGAAAGACAATGGCAAAGAAAAAATTCTGACTTGCCACATATATAGTACATGTATTTATATAGTCCCGCCTTTCAAGGAGGAAGATTGTTCTCCACTATTTCCTTCCCAAGCCAATCCATTAGCAGGACCCAAATCTGTCCACTAGTCTCCATCTGCATTGCGATCATCTCTTGTCTGGAGGCCTGAAAAAGCCTCCCGCATGGCCGCCTGCTTCCGTTCTTGCCCAGGGACAATCCTCTCTCCACATAGCACTCAGCGTGCTCTGTTAAAGCGTACCACTCTTCTTCTTAAAACCCTGATGATTCCCCAGAGCACTTAGAAGAAAATCCAAATTCCTTACCATGCTAATTAGCCTTTACACGATCTGGGCCCTGCGACCTCCCCACTTCATGTAACAATGATCTATTGCTGCAGAGCAAACCACCCCAAAACTTGGTGACTTAAGACAGCAATGCTTTATTACTTCGCATGGTTCTGCAGGGAAGCCTATAAACTGGGGGCCGTTATTAGAACAATCTGCTACCTCTCCTCTCCTACACTGCCCTTCTTTCTGTTCCTCGAACATGCCAGTCTTCAGAAACTTTGCACTTGTTTTTCTCTAGTGGCACTCCAGAATTTCTCTGTAGGAAGAATTTAGGAGGATAGATCTGATTGGAACAGGTAACTGGGTTGGAAACTTATTTCAAGTTGAGTTTGGATCGTGAACACACTGTTCGTGCTTATTTGGGATGGTTTGAGGGAGAGCTAATCCCCAACCCCCACCAGCTCTTCCGTGGTGCTGCAGCTCACTATACTTGGCCTTGCCATTCCCAGATCTGGGCATGGCTGCCTCCTTCTCATAATTCCGGTCTTAGCCCACATATCACCACTTCAGAGAGACCTTCCCTGAACATCTACTAAAATATCTCCTTTCCCCATCTCTCTCTGCCCCATTGTTTTCTTTTCTTCAAACACCTATTGCCACCTGAAACGACCTGAGGCAAATCAGCAGCTTTCATGGGCTTCTCCTGGTATCTCACCTTCTAGGACTGTAAGTGCCTTTTCCAGAAGGCCTCTCAGGGCACTCTGTGCAGAGCCAGCTGCAGATATCTTTCAACACCCCTGTGTTAGACAGAATAGTGGCCTCCCAAAGATATCCATGTTCTAGTCTCTGGCATTGATATCTTTGTTAGGTGACATAGCAAAGGGGAATTAAGGTTGCTAATCTGCTCTCCAAAAAGAGAACCAGAGAGGTAGCAATTGAAAGGAATCAGCCCAACATTGCTGGCTTTGAAGGCAGAGGAAGGAGCCCACAAGCCAAGTAATGTAGGTGGCCTCTAGCAGCTGGTGAAAGTAAGAAGAAGGATTCTCCCTTAGAGCCTCTGAAAGAAACACAGCCCTGCCAAGACATTGGTTTAGCTTGGCGAGACACTTTTCTGAGTTCTGGCCTCCACAAGTGTGAGATAAGAAATTTGTGTTATTTTAAACCACTAAGTTTGGAGTAATTTGTTATACCAGTAACAGGAAACTAAATAATTCCCATAGTAGGTATAAGGAAATTACTCATAATGCTACACCCAGCTCCTTTCTTCTACTGTGTCCTGAGGCCATTGACCATCCCTAGCTCAGAGTGTCATCCCAGCCACATTATTGCAAGTCCCCAGCCACTACCCTGCAATATTGCAGTGGGTATCAACAGTGGTGTGCTGGAGCAGGCTCACGCTGGCTCGTGAGAGCCAACTGTTGAATTTTCAGGAATTGTGCAAGACAGTTATTAAACACAGCCATCATTAAAAATTAAATTTTATAAACTTATAACTAAATAAGTTATATTACAAAGATAGATACTAAAAACTAATCACTTCCTTATTTTACTATATTTAACTATTACCCATGCTCTTCAGGTTATTTACTTTTATTGTATCTGTTTGATGGAGATGCTATATAATGCTGTGCTACACATATCTTTGTAACTCTCCATTCACTGACATCATCTTGGGAGCTTGAAATTGGCCATGGTGGGAGTGTGTACACCGTGGACATAGGCAAATGTCTATGGCTTCCCTCTAACCCCAGAGTCAGGGACACATTTGCCACCTGTGTGGGAAGCAAGTGATATCTGACTTTAGCATGTTGCCTACAGCTTCAGGGAGTTCTTTGTATGTCCCACAACAGAGGCCGGAAACCTCTGTGCAAGGCGAGTCCCAGGAATTACTGTGGCAAAATTCATCTGCTAGGCCCCTAGAGGCCTCGCAGGGTCTGAGTCTAACTCATCTTTCTTTTCCCAATGGAGTGAGTGCTCAACAAATGCCAACTGAATAAAGAAATGAATCCATAGTTCCTTCAAGTTAAAAAGTGAAACCTAACAAAAGAATAAGGCCCTTTGGGTTGCATAATGACTCGCGCTCTTATTTTCTCCATCACTATTATCATGAAAATGATTTAAATTGAATTATTAGTTAATTTAAATCAAAAGGAAATGTTTCATAAATGTTAGGAGCTATTATCATTGCAATTATTACTATTTAGCCCACAATCTATCCAAGTCCATGGACAGAATGTTTTTCTATATTAGGTATCTTGTTCTTAAAGGAAGGTGAGGGAATTCTTATTTACATTTTGAATAATACTTGATTGTGAGAGCTTTTCTTGTCTTAATTTTTTAAAAAGTTTCTAACAATCAATAAGCCAAATTAAAATTTTCTGCTAGCAAATTAAAGACAAATAGTTAAGTATTTTTCCTGCCTTTCCTATATGACAATGAGAGCAAGTTGATAAAGGAAGGTTCTTCTTTACACAAGAATTCCACAGAATAAAGGTAGAGGGATGATAAAATCTTTAAAAATCACCATTGTGCACTTCCAAATAAAATTCAAGGCAATGATCATCTGAAAGCATTAAATAAAGAGTTGATGGGGAAGTTTATGCTGGGGATCAGGCTGCTACCCCCTGGATCTACTGATCAATCTTAGTATCTTAATTAAGACTGGGGCAACCTCGCCACCACGTGCTTTCCAGTGAGATGTAGGCTGGAGATGGACCACACAGCACCACTTCTGAAGCATTCTTGCCGAAGTATTTAAGTCTCTTCTGGGTCTTAGACTTCACTTGTAGTCTACAGGAAACCCAGGGGTTGGAGGGGCAAGTTCGGCAAGACCACAAGGAAGTTGATGGACATATGCAGAATGTGGAACTACTGGACAACTGAAAAAATGGGAGAGCAGGGAGTGCTTATGAGAAGAGACTTAGGATTTTCTTACAAACTTAAACACGCAAATCCACTGTGACCCATTATTCTACTCTGGGATATTTACCCAAGAGAAATTAAAACATTATGTCCACCAAAAGATTTACACAAAAATATTCCTCGCAGCTTTTTTCATAACAGCCCGAATTGGAAACAATTCAGATGTCCAGCAACAGGAATGTGCTATAAGCAAATTGTGGTACATGTGTGCAATGGAATCCAACTCACAATAAAAAAAACATGCAGTATTATGGATGAACCCCAAAACCATTACGCTGAGCTCAAGAAGTGATACACAAAAAGGTGCATACTGTACATTTCCATTTTCTATGAAATTCTAGAACAGGCACACCTTATCCGTGGTGAAAGAAATCGGAGCAGTGGTTGGGGGTAAGGGAAGAGCTGACTGTGAAGGCGCAGGGGGAAACTTTCTGAGGTCACGGAAATAGTCTCCGTCTTGGTAAGGCAGTGGGTTACCAGGTGTACACATTTATCAAAACTCACCCAACTTATGCTTAATATGGGTGCATTTCACTATATATAAGGATAAGTCAATTAAGAGGGAAGAAGGGAGAGGGAGAGAGGGAGAGAGAAAAAAAAAACCCAACAGTCAGATGCAATGTGTGGACTTCTTTGATTCATGAATAACAGCAAAAAGACAGTTTTATTTTCAAGGAAACTTGAATGTTGACTATTTATATGGCATTTAGATGACTTCAAGGGATTATGAATTTTTAGATGTGATAATGGTATGTGGTTGTGTAAGAAAATGCCCAGTTTTCAGAAATGCATAGTGAAGTATTTAGGGTAAAGTGACATGATGTCTGGATTATAATATTTAAGGGCAAAATACAAAGGAAAAAAATTAATGGGATACGTAAAGAGTGAGAAAATCTTGATAACTCCAGAATCTGGGTGGTAAGTATATGAGGATTTATCATTCTCTTCTCTCTGTTTTGTGTATATTTGAAAACTTTTGTAAATAAAAAAATTGAACTGTCCTCGGGAAACAAAGAGAGAATATAATACCCACAATGAAAAGGCAGAAAGTAGATGAAAGCTCTCAAAGTTATGTTCTCTTTCCTTATCAGACCACAGATCAATTTTCCCCTTTTTTCTGCCTTGGCAGATTTTTCACTGTTGATTAAAATTCACAAATTCCAAGATCATAATTACGAAAAGATTATACTGATTACTTTTTTTCATATTTCGTTCAACAAATATTTATTGAGAAATAACCATCAAGGCGCCCCGCTAAGAACATTCCAAAAGCATCACCTACCCAGAGGAGTCGTCGCTCACTCAGCAGGGCCCTTTCCGCCTGGTGTAATCTCATGCTACCACCAGGGGGCGCGCCCTCACCGAATTTGCTTTAGGAAAGATAAGATCAGACCGACCTTCTGAGAAGCTGGTTGCTAGTCTTTCGGCGCGCCCATGGCCAGTGTTTGTAATAGTTTAGACACGTCTCTGGTGACCTCATCCCACTACACCTGAGTCTTTTTGAGGAAACAATTAGCCTGTTTGAACAGAACAGGTAAGGCAAATTAGTAACTGGAAAATTACGAAGTGGTTTTACAGGACGTGTTGGGACATCCTGTATTCCCTTGAGGCTGAGTTAGGGTGTGGACCCTTCTTCCTCACTGGATGTCTGGGAACGGAGACAAGTCACCCCTCTCCGCAGGGCGCAGCCCATTCTTTGTCCTGGGTAGGCTGGGTGGGCAGAGTAGGAGCGGCGCCGAGCTTCGTGGACAGGAGCTTCACTGGGACAGATGACAGGCCGTTGGGCCCCCAGCTCTGGGGCCAGGAGATACAGCCTTCAGAAACCTCCTTAGTGGGGAAGACCCCAAAGAGGTCGGGGACTGCTCCAACTTGCCATGTGCTCTGAAAACCTCACGGACTGATTCTCCTGGGCCCTCCTCTTGCGTCTGGCCATGCGCTGAGAGATCAGTGGGTTCCGTCCGGGCCACGTTCCTGCTCTGGGATCCAGGCCTCAGAGGACTCAGGGGTTGAGGGAGAGGATGCGAAAAGGAGAGCTCTCTTTCTCAACCGCAGATTCCATCCTGCTGCCCCTATCTCGAGTACACCCTTCAGCGTGAGTGGGAAGCTTTGATGACTCCCTGTGGCTTTTAGGGTAAGGAACAGATCCTTGTCACGGCCCGCAAGGTCTGCACAGTCGGCCCCTTCCTACCTCCTCAGTCTCATCCTGACCACTCTCCCAGGTTCCCAGCAGCGCAGTGAGCGTGGCCTCTCGTTGCCAGGCTGCCCTTTTGCTGGCCAACGGGCTGCTTGCCCTGCCTGAAGCGTTCCCTACCCCTCCTCCTCCCCCTTCCCAGCTCCTGTAGGATTCTTCCAGATGCCGAGCTTTTCCTGCAAAGCTTTCGCCACAAACCGTATTCCCATTATTCTGACTCCCCCACCAGAGTCTAAGCAACATATAAAATATTTCCATAAAACTTTTTGAAAAATTAAAATCACATCATCCACCCATCACTACCCCAGTGGGAACCGGTAAGTGAGGATACTGTAGGTTTCCCGTACCCCACATGGCAACCAGGGATATGAGGACTTGCAAGAAGTCCCCAAGGAAAGTGGCAGCAGGGTAAAGAAAGTGTTTAGGAACAAGGAACCTTCCTGGAGCCCCCAAATCACACAACTGAGGCAGCTGTCTTCTCTCCCTGTGCATAAAGCTGACCCTAGCCTGGGATCAAGGAAGACGAGAGCTACGAAAGGCAGGAGTAATGCCTGACAGATCTAGTGCAAGGAGCATAACAGAAATGATAACCAGCCTGCTCAGAGCCCAGAGCACAGAAGACCGCTGAGATGAGAGTGTGCCGACATGTTTGAGGGAGAGCACAGGCCGGTGTGGCTGGAGCAGAGGGGAGGAAAGTGGAGATGAGGCAGGATTGAGAGGGCCTTGCAGGCAGTCAGGACGACTTTGACTTTTACTCTGAGAGAATGGGTCACCACAGGAGCAGTGGTGGGCTACTAAACTCGGTCTCCAAAAAAGAAGTCCTAGTTTGTAGCATTTACCAATTTCTGTGGTGTGAATACTCCCACCGTGGCCTGTTCCAGGCTGCCAGTGGGACACGACTGAACGTAGAACAGGGGAGGCACGTGCAGGATTGACCCTCCAGCCGGGACAAGCCACTCCAGCCCACCACTGCTTTGGAGGGTTTTGAGCAGAGGTGTGACATGATCTGACTTATGTTTTCAGAAGGTCACTCAGGCTGCTATGTTGATGGGACTGTGGGTGGGCTGGAGGGCAAGGGCAGAAGCAGGGGGCCATTTCAGAAGCTAGTGCGTGATCAAGGTGAGAGAGGACAGGCTTGGAGATGAGTGGTAGCGGACAGCAAGTCCTAGACAGATGTATAATTGGCGTGTACTCTGAAGGAGGAATATTGCAATGCACCTGGATTTCTTGGCAGACTAGATGTGGGGTGTGAGAGAAAGAGAACAATATGGGATGACTCTGAGGTTTAGTCGCAGGTTTGGGGAGGAATGAGAGGAAAGGCATTCCAGGCACAGGGAACAGCATGTGAAAGCCATGTGTGTAAGTACACAGTGTATTTGGGAAAAAGAAACAAGGAGGTGTGGCTAGTGAGCCAGTTATGTGGGCAGAGACAGCAGACAGGGCTGCAGAAGAGGGTCCTGACCGGGTGCTCCACAGAGAGAAGCCAGGACTTGGGCTGCAGCCAGTAGAGAGCCACTAATGGGGTTTTAGCAGAGAAGTATATGATTAAGTTCATAATATTAAAAAATAACTGGAGAAGCTGGAGGCAGCGAGCCCAACTGGGAAGCTGTATCATCGGTCCAGGACGGAGAGCCTCTCCTGGGCAGGGCTGGCGAGGCTAGAAAGAAGAGGAAGAGGTGAGAGTGTGAGGGTCATGGCACCAGTTCCAAGGCCAACCTCGCACATCGATCATGGAACACAGTGGGCACTCCACCTGTGTTGTGCAGTAAATTAATCTGCTACTGAGATGAGTCTTCGCCTTACAAACCTCCTCCCATCCCCCCAATTATCTTCCCATCTAAAATGTCTTTTCCGGCAGACGAGTAAATTTGGTATAGAGAAATTTGATTTAAATGCACATGCCCCTGTGAGGAGCTGGGAATGTTGTCACTCGCAATATAGGGGGTGGTGGCATGGGTGTACCTGTGAAAGACGCTTCAAGCTGTACCAGGCAGACGCGTGTGCTCCACCGGGTGAGCGTATATATGTACCGATGGCTGTGATTCACTCTGCCGTGTAAATGACAGAGCACAGAGCCCTCCCTTAGACCACGCCCTCATTTCCAGGAGGGAGGAGAGGCCGGAAGGACTGGGCCAGGACAGAAGGAGGAAAGGGGAGCAGACAGCGCACGGCAGACTGTAAGCCTCACCTGCTTGTTCGCTGTGGAAAATTCACATGGCTGGGGTTCTCTGTAACAGCCACATCTTTCAACTTAAGTAACACCTTAGTTAAAGCGTGTGTGATGGGAGGAGAAAGGACAGGTCGATACTTGGTGGCTAGCACAACAACACAAGACACGTGGAGCCCAACTCTGTCTCTTACCACAGCTGTGCGGGATGATCCCAACACACCATTTTTTACAGCATCATAAAACCCTGTCATTAGCCTCCTGGTCCAACTATCCCGGAGGAAGCTGACTTTTTCTGTCCTTCAAATTGCTTCCCACCCCACGAATGGCTTCTCTTCTCCTCCAAGTCCCGGGCACACGGGTATTTCTTCCACAAAGCCTTTCTGCACTTGAAGCCACCTGGCTGTTCTAGATAGGTCATGAGGTCCCCATCCCGCCTCCACCACAGAATCCAATTGTTACTTACTCAAGTGCAGTCTCGGGTTGTTTTCCACACTGGTAAGCTTTGTTTCCCCAGTGAGCCTGGAAGTATGAGTTCAGGGCTGACCTAGCCAGGGCCGGACTCTCAGAGGCTCTAAGGGATATTTACTATTCTCAGATAATGACCCACACCACAAAAAGCAAAAAATAGATGACCACCTTTCATGCTCAGGTTCTGAAGAGAGTATTTATCCATGTCCACCAGAGTTGGACTCTCCGTAAAAGAACTGGAAGAATGTATGTGTGTATGTGCCTGTTTGTAGGTGTGTGTCTATTTTTGAGGGTATAAACATATTAATAACTATCATTTATTAAATGCCAACTGAGTGCCAAGAACTTGATATTCTCATTGAATCCTTACAACAGCCCAGTGAGGAAAATGTTATTATGGAATCTCTGCTTAATAAATGTGTTACAAGCTAGTTGTGGGTATGACACGAGACTTTCTGATTCATTTTCTCTTTGGAGATATTTGGTGATTTTTACAGCTAGGCCAACACTTCACCACTTTTATGCGATTAAACTGTTTATAATTCAGACTAAGTCATGCATGATGACCAAGCTTAATAAGAAAAATACAAATGCATTTCTGCATTTAAACATTTTTAATGAAAGGTAATATTACTCATGAACGGCTCTAAGTCAGATGATTTTGCAAAGGAAAATGCTCACTTGAGTAACTGTTAGATTATGAAAAAGAAATCTTGAGCAAAAAGCAAAATAAAAATAATAATAATGTTCCTTACAAATGGGTGTTTGATATGCTTTAGTAACCTGTCCTAAACTTTCCCTTAGCAACAAGATTTTCTAGAGCCAGCCCTGATGGCCTATTGGTTAAAGTTTCTCGCACTCTGCTTCAGTGGCCTGGGCTTGGTTCCCTGGCACCGAACCACACCACCTGTCTGTCAGCAGCCATGCTGTGGTGACAGCTCACGTAGAAGAAACAGAAGGACCTGCAACTAGAATATACAACTATGTACTGGGGCTTTGGGGAGGAAAAAAAAAAGAGGAAGGTTGGCAACAGATGTTAACTCAGAGCGAATCTTTCTCAGCAAAAAAAAGGAAGAGTCTTTAAAACAACAAACAAGCAAACAAACAAAAAGAACATGAGTGACTAAATGCCTCAGTTGCTACAGTAGTACTCAGGGAAGTTCAGGGTCGCACAAGCTCAGTCTCTTGACTCCCTTTGTCTGCCTCTATCCGGACAGAGAAAGTCGTGTGAGAAATACAGCAGTCTCTGCCCTCCACGTGGCCCAAGCTGAGGCCTGGGCTCCTTGCAGTTCAGGTTGGAAATCCCCGGGAAACAGTCACCATAAACCAACGCTCAGCCAGGAGCAAATGAGGATGAATCTTTCAAAAGGAGATGCTGCTCCAGAGCTCGCATGGGGGATGTTGCTGATTGACTCTCACTTCCCCTCTGGAGTGGAGCACATTTCACAACAAAGGATTTTCTAAGAATGAAGATTCCAAAAAGTACCTGGGAAAGAGCCCCAGACAGTCACCGGGTGGTCTTCAGGTGAACACTCCACCTACCCCCTCCTCAGGAATTGTGACACCCCCGCCGGTGTTTGGTTTCTGTTGTCCTGGCCACGGCCATCTCTAAGCAGTCCCTCTCCTGGGCACGTCTGAAAGGGGAGGGGCAGAGGGCTGGGGCAGGAGGGCTCACCAAGACATCTCCCCATCTGGAGCACAAGTTGGTTGAGATTTATCTGAGGAGAAGGTGAAGATTTAAACCGCCCTGCAAGGACTGCTTATATTTGTTTTACATCCCTCTCGTCCTCTAGGGGTTCAAGAAAGCAGGCACAGCCCCGGCACATTTCTACCCACAGGGGAGGCATTCAAGCCACGTCTGTGGATTGGATGGAATGGAGTGACATGATTTTAAAGAAGTTGTAGGATTTTTTTCCTCAGTTGTTTTACAGATGAGGAAACAGACACAGAGAGGTTCAGTTACCTGCCCGAAGTCACAAAGCAGCTTAACCACTGAGCCTAGTCCTCAAGCTGCTGAGCATCATCTGCTCCAGCCATCTTCCCAGAAAGATCTCACTGGCCTGCCGGTTTGCACAGCGGTTAGTCCCACTGTTTTGCCTGGGCCAGGCTCCATAGGAGACACTGCCGCTTTGTGTCACTCTCCTTGGCACCAGATGAAATCAGGTGGTCCCCATTCTTCCTGTTCCACTCCGCCAAGTCTACTGAACATATTTCCTGTGCACAAAGCCAGCTCTCCAATTATCTGCTCCAATTAAGGAGTGTGAGATGTGGTTAATTCAGTCACTCCAGCAGGGTGACCAAGGCAAACGGTGGGCTGGCTCTGCTGGCTGCAGGTCCCTTGGTGGCCCTGGCGGTGCTCCTTCCCCTGGCATTCTCCCGCAACCCGCGGGTGGCCACTGTGGTTTCTTCACCCCCACCTCCGTCCTTTCTGAGTCCCTGAAGTTCCAGAACTGTGCTTTGCCCTGCTTCCCCCTCTGTCCTAATTCTGTGTCCTCTGATAAACTAACGTGTGCAGAGTCGTCAGTGGTAGATCATGGATTAACACTGACCTCTCTCAGAGATAATTAGCTCTCAAATGACATTGCACATGAAGCATCTTAGGCATTTATGTCCCAAGCCAGGCTTGCCACAGATGGATGTAAAAATCATGCCTGTGTTCCTTTAACATACAGTCCCCAAACACTCAGCCCTCTGCTGTCAGTGCTTTCCGCCCCTTAGCACTGAAGCAAAGAGGGCAGACAAGGGCTGAGAGTGCGTTAGTCTAACCAATCAGAGACCAATGCCCTCCTCCCCACTTCGGGGAACGAATATTATGATCTCGTGATGAAATGTGTAGATAATATAACCACCTAGACATACCTTCTCAGAAATAAAATCAGCATAATGCCTTGACTGGAAAGATTCAAAGAAGAACTAAAAGGGAGGTAATTTATAGTAAAGTAATAAATATTTCAGTATGGAAATCTTTGGGCCCAGCTACCTCAGAAGATAAAATGGAGGAGTCAAACGTTGTAATTATTCATACATTCTCCACAAAGGAGACAACTACAAACGTGGGTCAATACGTGTATATTATATATTGCGTACAACTAGTGTTGCTGTGGGAGATGTAATTTTGTAAATGGTCAACAAATCCCAGTAAGTTCTAAAAAACAAAGTACAAGATTTATTTTTTTGTTTTACATGGCAGTTGTATTCCTGGAAAATTAATGTGTCTAAAACCATGCAAAAAATGCATTTTGTTTACATGTAAAATATAATGAAGTTCAGGGCACAGATAATTATAAACTTTCTGCTGCTGTTTTAAATCTCCATCAACATCTGAGACAGGACATCCCAGGCTTTTGACTGCTAAATACAAGTAATGCTCCCATTTATTGTGACAAAAAAATACAACCCCCCCAAAAAATTTTTCAAAATGATACTAGAGGGTACTACTGTGCCCTTCATCCCGTAGAAAGTCATTCCATTAGCAATTATCTTTGACCTCTAATCACAGAGTCCTCAAGCGACAGTAGCTTAAACAAGATAGAAGTTTGTTTTTCTCTCAAGTAAAACAAATCTGGGAGAAGGCAGTCTTGGGCTGGTTTGTCCAAGGTTCCTCCTATCTTTTCTGCTCTAACATTCCTAGTATTGATTTCCATCCTCAAGTTCATGGTCATGAAATTACTACTGGAGCTCCAGCTATTGTGTCTGTGATCTAGGGTAGGAGAAGGAACAGAAGAAGTTAGGAAGAGCAAAGCCACCAAATAGATGAATAAGGCCCCTTTAAGAGTGTTCTGGGAAGTTTCATTCAACAACTCCCTGTATATCTCATTGGCTAGCCCTGTCCTCAAAGCAGGTCTGGAAATGTAATTTTTTAGTTAGTTGTATTGCTGTCTCTAATAATATTGGTTTTCCCTAGTGAGAAACAGAGTGAATGGATGTTGAATAGGCAGCCAGACATCTGTACCACATTGTTTCACCCACTGACATTGTCCAGGGAACCTGCCAAAGCCCCAAATGTAGATTCAGTTCACAGGTCCTAAGAGAAGTAAGCAATCTTCCGGGTTGTGTGGCTCACGGTCTCAAACTTCTCTGGGCTTCAACTTTTCGTCTGCTATTCCATGCAAGAGAGCAGAATGAAGCCTCATTGCAGTGACCTATTCTGACTAGGTTTGGTAGTGAACATCAGGGAACAGCAGACCGACCTGAGAAGAGGGTCAGAACCCAAGATCTGTCTGATCTTATAGTGTGAGAGATTAAGATGACCACCGTTTAGTTTCTCACATTTGACTTTAGTCATTCCAATATATGTAGATGTGTATCTAGAATTTTCCTGGGGGTGATTCTGTTCAGTTTCACAAATGTGTATGTAATCTACTGCATTTCTCCTGCTGTGTGCCAGGGATGCAAGATGAAGCCAACAAAGGCCCTTCCCTGGAGAGTTTATAGTCTGGGCATGGGGGGTGGGAGGGGAAGGAGGGGCCCGCAGAGACGGGCCACTGCACTCCAAAGTGGTCAGTGCAGTGGAAACGGGTGTGCTGAGCATTCTCAGTCTGAGAGAGCCAGCACAGTGCTGGATCCAGTAGGTGCTAGATAAATAGCTGTATTTTGACTTGTTCTTTTCTGTGATGCTTGGAGAGGAATCTGTTCTCTTCCAAGCTGTGGTTTCCTGAGCCGAGGAGTTACTCACGGCTGCTTCTCTTGCTGAATGCTCTGTTTTTCCTTCCGTTTCATTCAGTCAACTCTGCCCTAGAAAAAGTTCCTGAAATATGTTTTTATTTTCAACCTTGAAGAAATCTTTCTTGGGTTGAAGTCATGCCAAAACTCTTGGAAGTGGGAATATCAGAGATATGCAAAGATCGTGAAAATAATCTCTGTACTTAGAAATTCCTAATTCTTCCATAGCCTCAAGTCCCTCCAGAGGGCAATTTGGCAATGATTTTCAAAGTTTTAATAAAACGTTCATAACCTTTGACCCAACAATTTCTCTTCTAAGAATTTACTTCAAGAAAATAATGAAGGATATGGACAAAAATACAAAAATAAGGATATTTGTCACAGGCTGTTTTATAATCATGAAAGATTGGAAACCAACTAGATGTGGTTGTTTCCAGTGTTTTCTAAGCAATATTAGGAGATCAATGAATAAATATAGTACATTCCAAACGACAACACATTGCATCCACTTGAAATGATTCATTGAACAATTGTGTATTGATTACCTGCTCTGTGCCAGGCACTGTTGTAAATAGGAGGATACTTTAGTGAGTGAAACAGACAATGTGGATCTCACATTCTGGTTTTATGCCAGAATTGTATTTATTGACATGAAAATATATTTAGGATATACATATTGTTCAGTGAAAAAAGGCAGGTTACAAAATTATTATTATTATTAATAGCTAACACTTGCATAGCATTTAGTATGTACCAAACATCATGCTAGAAGCTTTACCTGTATTTAGTCATTTTATTTATATAAGAATTCAGTATGATCCGATACTCATTTAAAAATATTTCTTATCTTTGTTACTGTTTTGTTGAATGAGACAGGCACAAGTGCAATAATAAATAACTGTTTTCTTTCTCCCGCATTTATGTCAAACCTGCTCTCTGGATTCCGTTGAAATCTCAGGCAAGTCTCAAAGGTTTTCAGGTCTCTTTCGGTCAGTTGGGAAGTCTTACTTCGATAATTAGAATGCCTGGGCCAATCTGACCTTCCTTCCACTCAAAGGGAATCTCCTCCTCCAGGCCAGCCTGCTGCGAGCTTGGAACCCTGCAAGGGTTGTGGGTGCCGTCTTCCCTCTCACTGTTCCTCCTAGTCCTTCGTCTCGGACCCCTCTCAGGCTGGGCCCCTGGGATGGGACTGGGGGAAGGGCAGTCTTCCCTGGCAGGCACAGTCCTGGACCACTGTCCTGGACCATCATGGGTTCCTATGCATTGGCAGACGCACCTTTGCAACCTCCTTTTCTGGCAGGTGCCTTTGCAGGTTGCTCCCAAGATTCTTTGTCAAGGAGGCTCTCTTCCAGCTAGAAGCTTCCAGTATTCCCCTCAGCCCATTGGGTTTCCAGTAGTCTCCCTTACACTAACCCTCTCCTTTAGGCCCTTTGCCCTCCCACTCAGGAGTCCTCTTGTGTAGTGCCCTTTTAAAACAACCCAGGCCAGCTCCGTCCTCAGATCCACATGGGCCCTGGTGAAGCTCACACATCTTTGTCTGCCACTGTGGAAGTGCATGCAGCCCTTCTCTCTCCTTGCTGTTGGGCAGACTTAGTTCCAGCCGCAATCTCTCACCTGTGGCTTCTCTTGGCAAAAGGCAGACACCAGTCCCCAAAGTCCAGGAGGCACATGTCTAGCTCTCTGAGTGGGTCTCTGAAGGCCTCTCACCTGGCTTGGGATGAGGGATGCACTCCTCCTCTTCCCCTGGGAGGAGGGAGAGCCCACTAACAAGGCTCTGTATGAAATTCTCTCTCACTACTCTTCAACCCTCATTTTCTAGACTGGAGGGGTGATTGCTTAATGCTGGCAGAGCCTGTTTCATAATCTCTCAGTCTACCCTGCATACGTTGCATAGGAGTCATAACACCTCACTTTAGATATTTAGGATGTGGGATCCTTGGGCACCTATTGTGTTGTTATCAACCTTTAGGGCTTCAGCCGAAAGTAAGCAGAAAGAGTTCCATTCTAACGTCCTGTTACGTACATATATACGTGCACGTATCTGAAGGCCTCACTTCAAAATGTCATCGGTTATCTTCGGGTCATGGAGTTATTTTCCTCTTTTTTGTTTATCTGTGCCTATACTGAACACATATTAGAAGAAAAAATTATTCTTAAAAGGAAAATATTTTTCCATTAAAAAAAGAATCTAGACATGGACTTTGCACCCTCCACAAAAAAATTAACTCCAAATGTATCACAGACCTAAATATAAAACACAAACTGCAGAACTCCTAGAAGATAACATAAGAGAAAATCTAGATGACCTTGGTTATGGTGATGACTTTTTAGATACAACTTCAAAGGCACAATCCATGAAAGAAATAACTGATAAGCTGGACTTAATTAAAATTAAAATCTTCTGCTCTGTGAAAGACATGTCAAGAGAATGAGAAGAAAAGCCACAGACTGAGAGAAGATATTTACAAAAGACACATCTGATAAAGAACTGTTATCCAAAATACACAAAGAACTCTTAAAATTCAACAATAAGAAAATGAACAACTCAATTAAAAAATGGACCCAAAACCTTACAGACACTTCACCAAAGAAGATATACAGCCTCAAGATATATTTGCCACATAAAATGGCAAATAAGAACATGAAAAGATGCTCCACATCATATGTCATCAGGGAAACACAAATTAAAATACAAGATACTGCTACAGCCCTATTAGAATGGCCAAAATCTAGAACACTGACATCAAACGCTAGTGAGAATGTGGAGCAACAGGAACTCTCATTCATTGCTGGTGGGAATGCAAAATGGGACAGCAACTTTGGAAGACACTTTGGAGATTTCTTACAAACTAGACAAACTCTTACCAAGCAATCCAGCAATTGAGCTCCTTGGTATTTACCTGAAGGAGTTGAAAACTTATGTCCACACAAAAAACCTGCACAAGAACACTTATAAAAACTTTATTCATAATTGCCAAAATTTGGAAGCAACCAAGATGTCCTTCAGTAGGTGAATGGATAAGTAAACTGGGGTACATCCAGACAATGGACTATTATTCAGCACTAGGAAGAAATGAGCCATCAACCCATGTAAAGACATGGAAGAAGTTTAAATGCATATTACTAGGTGAAAGAAGCCAATCTGAAAAAGCTGCAAACTGTATGATTCCAACTATATGACATTCTGGAAAAGGAAAAACTATAGAGATAGTAAAAAGATTGGAGGTTGCCAAGGGTTGCTGTTGGGGAGGAGTGATTAATAGGCAGAACACGAGGATTTTGGGGGCAGTGAAAATACACTGTATGATACTATAATGACGGATGCATGTCGTTATACATTTATCCAAACCCATCGAATGTACAACACCTACAGTGCACCCTAAAGTAAACTCTGGACTTTGGGTGATCATGATGTGTCAACATATGTTCATCAGTTATAACAAATGTACCACTCTGCAAGGGATGTTGATAGTGAGGGAGGCTATGCATGTGTCAGGGCAGGGGGTCTACGGGAAATCTCTGTTGCTTCCTCTCAATTTTGCTGTGAACCTAAAACTGTTCTAAAAAGCAGTCTTTAAAAAAGAGAAAATATTCTTCCAGAAAAAAATGTTTATGTGCACGCATTTATTTTCTATTTTCTTCTTGAATCAGTTTCAGTAATTTGCATTTTTCTAGGAATGTGTCCATTTCATCTAAGTCGTCTAATTTATGGCATACTGCTGTTCAAGTATGTCTTTACAGTTCTTTTAATTTCTGTAAGATGGGTAGCAATGTCACTATTTCATTTCTGATTTCAGTAATTTGTGTCTTCTGTCTTTTTTTTTTTTGTCAATCTAGGTAAAAGTTTGTCTATACTCAATTCTTTTAAAGAGTCAACTTTTGATTTTATTACTTTTCTCTATTGGTTTTCTTTTTCTTTAGGATTTTATTTTTCCTTTTTCTCCCCAAAGCCCCCCAGTACATAATTGTATATTTTTAGCTGTGGGTCCTTCTAGTTGTGGCATGTGGGACGCCGCCTCAGCATGGCTTGATGAGCAGTGCCACGTCTGCGCCCAGGATTCTAACCAGCAAAATCCTGGGCCGCTGAAGCAGAGTGTGTGAACCTAACCACTCAAACCAAGGGGCTGACCCCTCTCCATTGGTTTTCTATTTTACTTATTTCCACTCATCTTTATGATTCCATTTCTTCCGCTTCCTTTGGGTTTAGTTTGCTCTTCCTTTTCTAGTTTCTTAAGGTGGAAGTTTAGGTTATTGATTTGAGTTCTTTCTTCTTTTCTAATATAGTCATTTAGCTATAAATTTCCCTCTCAGCAGTGCTTTCATTGTGTCCCATGTTTTGGTAGATTGAGTTTTTGTTTTATGCATTTATTTTCCTACTTTCCTTTGAAGTTTCACTTTTAAGAAAGTTTAGTTGACTAGACTCAAATTAATGAAACTGGAGGATATTTTATATTCAATCCACCCAGTAATGCCTTTTTGACAGTGTCCCATTCTGCCATGATATTTAGATTGTCCAGGCTCCTGGGGGATTGGTTTGAACAATGGGTGCTGTTGTGCATAGCTATTTGCTGCTTAAAATTGCTCTCAGGCCTTCAATCCCCTTCTGTTCACTCGTTCACATGGCTATAGCAAGCTACCTCTTCAGTACTGAAATATAGGCAAATCTCCCATATAACAAAATCTTTGAAAAGTTAAATGCATTTTTATGTATATTCTTTTATTTCACTCTTTTATTCTTTCAACAAATATTTATTGATCACCTATCATAGGCAAAGTACTGCACCAATTCCTGGAGACATAAAACTCTCAAGATGGTTTGTTTTTTGGGCTCTTTTTTCTTTAGTTTGTTTATTTTTAACATTGGGAACCATATTAAAATACTTTAATTAAATTCATGAACTTTAAATGTAGAGCGCATTGATCTATACTTCTACATGTAGAAGTTTGGAAAAACTCTCCTCTAACCCTCATTCAGAGGATTCTAGTAAGTTACAGACACCACAGAAATTAGGCAATTTGTCAGTTACTTTCCACATATACTTTATTTTGGCCATGCAAAGGTGAAAAGTTTCATTGAGACATTTTTCATAAGTAATCTCAATATTACAGACAGACAAGGACATCATATTCAGATTCATTGTGTACACCTATCCAATTTACAATAGTTACATGCCAACAGTGGGGCATATGCTCTAGGAAACAGGACACTATGTTGCAGCTTGACAGTGCCATGTCAGGGTGCTAAGGGAGTAACCAAGAGGGACACCTAGCTGGAGTTTGGGGGTCAGAGGGGAAATGACATCTGCTGAGATCTGAAGGTGGCTTGGATGTCAGCCCCTGGAAGAGGCCAGGGGTGTGCAGCATCCTCCCATGTGCCACAAAAAGTGTCATCCAGAGACCAGCAACTGGACTTGCCTAAAAAGTACACACATGATTATAGAAGCTCACGCAATGGTTGAACCCGCTGGAGTCCCTAATCTTGCAGTACTTCTTCCCTCAGCCTGTAATCTCTGGGACTCCTGCCTACAGGTTCATCTCTGCCGTGCACTCTGGGCCAACCATCCAAGGCCAAGGTATGGTGACCAGGAGTCCTGGGTCCGAGGCTGACTGGTTCAGTGTGGAGTAGGCCTGAAAACTCTCTTTTCTTTAATTCTGTACTCTATGTTTCGCTGTGACTTAGTCCTTGCCTGGTAAATGCAGTGCCCTATGGCTTTCAGCCTCAGCTCTGCAATAATCCCTTGCAAATAGAGTTCCTGAGTCATACTGGCTGGTTCTTCCTGATAGTTTTATCACCCAGATCTTGGCTAATTGCTTGCCAATTGGTCTTCTAGCCACCACTGATCCAACTCAGCTAGGACAGACACTGTGGGTCCCCAACTGGACCTGTGCCAGCACCTTTTTGTGGAGGTGATTATAGGAGAAGCCATGACCTTCAACAAAGGACAGTCCTTAGAAGACAATTTATGTGATTCTTGTATCTCGTTAATCCTACCCTGTAAGTAAACACTTCACTAATCTCATTTGAGTGAACTGGCAGACACATCGCTATATGCCTGTCCCTCTCTCAACTAACTACCCCTGTATGTCCACCTAGAT
Organism: Equus quagga; assembly: GCF_021613505.1. Lineage (NCBI taxonomy): Eukaryota > Metazoa > Chordata > Mammalia > Perissodactyla > Equidae > Equus > Equus quagga. The sequence continues at coordinate 99,030,518 of NC_060271.1, forward strand.
TCCTAGATTTCACCTTCTCTAATCTTGCCCACTCCCTAACCCCCCACCCTGGTTCTGATAACTCCTGGACCATCATACAAGAGCCTATTTAACCACAAAGTACTTAATTACTTTAATAGTATGGGTTTGTGTTCCACGATCCTAAGAACAAGAGACCATGTGACATAGATCCGAACAAGGAGGAAGACAACAAAGATATCTGTTCACATTTATTGGTTGCAGGGTTAGCCAAAACGGGACATGTTTTAAAAAGACACAAGCATTGTCATTGAATCCTTTTGATCATCCTCTTTGCCTCCGTATCTCACCTCTAACTGCCTCCCCTCAAAGAGCTGGAGACACGAGGTCTCTCACTGTGCCGTGCTCCCCAGACCTGCTCCCGACTTGCCCACCCTTGCTACCATCTCACACACCTCCTCCCCAGCAAAACCCCCAATTTCTCGAGTGCACAAGATCCCTGCCCAGTTTCAGGAGGACACCAGTCTGAACCTGGAGCCTCTCAACCTTCCTAAGGGTCTCCTATGTGCTAATATGGTGCTAGGCACTGGAGACACAGAGGCAAACAGGACAAGTATCTGCCCTGCAGGAGCTTCGGCAGATGGTGGGTGCAGTCCACCTGGCAGCACTCCTTGGATTTCCGATGGACTGTATTTGGGCAGTTTTGCAGGAGGTAAAGAGGCTTCCCCCTGGTGGCCAGCCCTCTCTGGAGAGTCAGTCCCCTCAGTTCGCCTTCCTTTTCACAACTCTCTTCTTTGCCTCCCAAATGCATAGATTCTCTAAAAGCTCAACATTGTCCCCCTACTGTGCAGCCACAGAGGGCCCAGGCGTGAACAAGTCCTTGTGTGTGATTAAGTTGTTCATTGGCTAATTGTTCAGAAGGCCAAGCCTGCTCATGGAGCAAATTCAAATGTCGTTTAACTAACCTGGAGAATGGGTCACTATTCTGGAGATGTCTTGCTCCAGAAAAAAGAAAAAACAAAGAGAAAACCAAAGCAGGACTAGTCCTGAAACAATAGGTCCTTTTCCTCACCAAGTGACAACTACTCTCATGAAAGGACCTGATAAATATGCATTTTGGGGATTGTAAGAGGGGACAAGGGCTGAAAACAGTGCTCCTCACCAACTGTAAAAAGACTTTATGAGACAGTTTAGGACATCTGAACTCTGTCTAGATATTTGCCCTTATCTTTTAGATATACATGACGAAGTATTTATGGATGGAATGTGATGTCTGGAATTCACTTTGAAATAATCCAGTGTGGGAGGGGGTGGAGAATGAGGGGGATATATCCAAGACAAGATTGGCCGTATGTTAATCACTGAAGCTGGGTTATAAATATATGAAAATTCATTATCCTATTTTTTTTGTCTTACTTTTGTGTCTGCTTGAAAACTTTTATTATCAAAAGGGCAATAGAAAAAGACCAGTGCTCCTCAAGCTTCCGTTTTTAGGTACCTCTGACTACAAAGGAGAGCAAGAATACACGCGCCCCAGGGGGACTTGGGGGACATGGTGTGAAGTTTCCCCAAAGCAATAAAAATATTTCTCTGAATTTTTTATTTTACTTCCAAAATTGCGATGAATTTTATATTCTGCTAAATTGACATCTATTTTAAATGTAAAAAGTTTTAAATTACTTGGGTAGAAAGAGAAAATTGCTGCAGCAAGCTGACGAAAGAATTCCTCTCTTGTCTTGGCACATCCCTTCTTGGAAGAGTTTTGCTGAAAAGATAAGGCTCTCGTAAGGTCGCTGGATGGCCTAATGTGGACAGAGACACAGGCAAACTGCTGTCTCTGAGGAAGGAGCAGTAATTTGGGGTCTTGGGAGCTTTGAATTAAGGAGGAAATCGGGGATCAAGGGAGAGGAAAGGAGACCCACAATCACAGCAGGAGGCTGGAGCCAAGTAGAAGTGATAAGATGTCCCCAGTCTTGAAAATGGCCAACACTCATTGAAAGGTAAGGAATTCTAATATTCCACTTTAAGTAGTTGTCTTTGTCGCGTTCGGGTGCAACCCCTCCTTTGCTCCAAACCTTTAGTAAAGCCTCCTGTGGCCATTGCCTGGAGTCACAGTGGTATTTGGGAGAGTGAAGAGATTGGAAAGGAAAATATCTTGTTGGGTCACACAGTGTATAAAAGGGGAACAGGTGTGGGAGGCAAAACACAGAGTGGAGACCGAGAAAAATCCATGGGAATTTGCAGATGGACTTTTCCAGCAAAAATAAAAGCTTCCCTGCCCAGCCTAGCATGGGCTCGGAAGCTCTGGAAGTATTGGCAAGGATGTTGGTTTCCCATCAGATATTTAGGTAGGAGTGAGGCCAGTTCTACTTCAATACTAACAATGATTGAATAAGATGGTCCCAGAAAAACCAGGGGACTTAAGGGCTTCCAGGCAGCCAGCCTCTGGGTTACAATTACCACTGGGGAATAGGGGAAGGTTGCAAGCTATGTCACTGGTTAACGGGCAAGATGCTGAAAGTTATTGATTTTGGAAAATAGGGAAAAATTGAAGAGGGTCAACATGCAGGTAATTTCTCTCGATACCACAATATATTTGATGGACCCAGACTCATAGAAATAGATAAATTACAGATAAAATGTATTTATTCTCTGCATTATTAACACTACTGAGAAAATGCTTAGAATGCCACTAAAGAAGTGACCCTGTCCCATACTTTCAAGCTCCTCTCGAGGGATATGTTAGAAAATGTTTTTTCTTACTGAGAGATCAAATAATCTATTGTTATTAGTTCCTATTACTGCTATAACAAATGACCACAAACTTAATGATTTAAAACAACACAAATTTATTTTCTGCAGGTCGTATAAAAGAAGTCTCACTGGGCTAAAGTCTACCAAAGTGTCAGCAGAACTGTGTACCTTCTGGAGGCTCCAGAGGAGAATCCCTTCCTTGCCCTTTCCAGCTTCTAGAGGCTGCTGCATTCCTTGGCTCGTGGCCCCGTCATTCTCAAAGCCAGCAATGCCTGGCTGAGTCTTTCTCACATCACATCCCTCTGACACTCCTCTTCTGCCTCCCTCTTCCACATTTAAGGATCCTGTAATTACATTCAGCCCCCCAGGATGATCTCCTTGGTTTAAAGTCAGCTGATAACAAATTTAATTCTACCTGCTACCTTAATTCCTCTTTGTCATCTAATAGTAACATATTCACAGGTTCTGGGCATTAGAATACAGACATCTTTGGGGAATGTTATCTTACCTACCACACCTACGTTTCATGACATACTCAAAGAGTCTTTAAATCTCTAGTCAGGCTCTCTTACTGTCTCTAGGAAAAATTGATCAAAGAATTTTCTCAACAAGGAAAGATTATTATTTTTTAACCACTATTTTCACAATTTCAATACATATACATATTCTAGGTATCTCCTTATTCATAATCCCAACAATCAACTATTTCCATGCAGCTCTTAAGCTTAATTTTTAGTGTAGCAAATTTCATGTAGAGTAAGGGCCGGCCAGGTGGCACAGTGGTTAAGTGTGCACGTTCTGCTTCAGCGGCCCAGGGTTCGCAGCTTCGGATCCCAGGTACGGACATGGGTCTGCTTGGTAAGCCACGCTGTGGTAGGCGTCCCACGTATAAAGTAGAGGAAGATGGGCACGGATGTTAGCTCAGGACGAGTCTTCCTCAGCAAAAAGAGGAGGATTGGCAGCAATTAGCTCAGGGCTAATCTTCCTCAAAAAACAAAGTTCATGTAGAGTAAAATAATTCAATTTTGTTTTCCAGTTATCGATTGAGATAATGCATCCTTAAAAATATTTGCAACCACAACTAGAAGGGCCCACAACTGAAATATACAACTATCAACTGGGGGAATTTGGGGAGAAAAAAGCAGAAAAAAAAAAAAAGAAGATTGGCAGCGGTTGTTAGCTCAGGTGCCAATCTTTAAAAAAAAAAAAATCTGCAAAATAAGCCAAATTTCAGAACAACTATTTTTGTTGTAGTTGTTAATAATTCCCTTACTATTGGGGATTTTGTTGTAAGAAATAGCATCCATGCTAACTGGCTTAAACAAAAAGAATTTGTTACAGGGTATTAAATGACTTTAAAATCATCGGAAATACTGAAGAAACAGAAAGAAATTTCAGGAAGAACTTTGAGGATCACAGCTCAGAAGTGGGCCATCAAATAAGCTATTTTCTCTTCTTTACTGTGTCCCTGAGAAGAAGAATTAAGAAAAGGAAGAAAGAAAGCCAAAGATATTGGTATAATGATAATAGTGGAAATTACTAGAGTCAAAAATTATATTCGATCCCAAGGGGTGAGAGCGGGAAAGATAGGAAAACTTTATCTAATAGCTTTCTTTATGAATCTATTTATGTATTTCTTTATTTTTCCATCTACCTGCCCATCTACCTATTTATCTATTTACAAATGTGATAATCTTATGCTTACCTCTTATACTCACGGTAACATTCAATACAGAATTGCATAAAGTAACTTCGTGTTGATTAACCTCACACCCAAGAGATAACCTCTCAACAATTTGTTGGGAATCTTTTAGATTTCTTAATGTATATAAACACATATATAAGTATATTTGTTTAATTTATATTAAATAAATAAGTGCTACATATTTTATTCTATAATCTCTTTTTTGTACTTAACAATGGATGTTGGATGTTTTTCAGAGTCAATACATACATATTACCCCTATTGAAAATGTCATAGAATTCTATATAATCAATGTAATTGATCTTTTTTTTTTTTTTGAGGAAGATTAGCCTTGAGCTAACTACTGCCAATTCTCTTTTCGCTGAGGAAGACTGGCCCTGAGCTAACATCTGTGCCCATCTTACTCCACTTTATATGTGGGACACCTACCACAGGATGGCTTGACAAGCGATACCATGTCCGAACCCGGGATCTGAACCAGCAAACCCCGGGCCACTGAGAAGTGGAATGTGTGAACTTAACCGCTGCGCCACCGGGCCAGCCCCATTGTAATTGATCTTAACAGTCTCAACTGATAGACAATAGTATTAATTTCCAAGTTTCCTCTATTGTAAACTATGCTGTAATGAACTTTGAAAAATACTTATACATTTTTGCACACTTATCCTATTATTTTCTTCAGATAAATTCCTTAAAATTGAATTTCTAGGTTAAATGCAAACATTCAAAAGTTGCATTGACAGACAGATCTCCAGAAAGGTTGTACCAATGTATATACCAACCGACACCAAGCCAACATCAAGTTACATCAGTGTTGAAAATCTTTGCCAGTTTTGTACTATTCGGGAGATTGATCTATACCATTTTTGCAATGTTTAGGTATAAAGGATTTGTAATTTTGTAAAATAAACTGAGACATTTTCCTCCCTATCCTTTGGAACAATTGAAATAAGAGAGAAAGTATCTACTCCTTGAAAGACTGGTGGAATTCACCCGTTAAACCATTGTTCTGTATTTTTGCTGGGGATGGAGTTAGGAAGGTGCTGGACAAACTTTTCCATTGACTTATGGTAACTCGTCTGTTTGGATTTTCAATTTTTCCAGTAAATTATTCATTTTATCTAAATCTTCAGATTTATTGGCATAAAACTGCATATATTCTTATGAAAAATTTGTTGTGCCCATCATTGCCTCCCTTTTTACACAATTCTCATGTTGTGTATTGGTGGTTTTGCTTGTTTCCATAATCGGACTTGCAAGAAGTTTCTCTATTTCATTGACCTTCAAACTAATAACTCTTGGTTTTATATATTATGCCTATGTTTGTTTTTCTAATAAATTTGATTCTGGTTTTATCTTTTTTTTTTTTTTTGGTGAAGAAATTTGGCCCTGAGCTAATATCTGTTGCCAATCTTCCTCTTTTTGCTTGAGACAGATTGTCACTGAGTTAACGTCTGTGCCAATCTGCCTCTATTTTTTGTGTGGGATGCCACCATAGCATGGCTTGATGAGCGGTGTGTAGGTCCGTGCCTGGGATCCAAACCTGTGAATCCTGAGCTGCTGAAGCAGAGTGCATGAACTTAACTACGCCACTGGGCCAGCCCCTTGGTTTTATCTTTTTATTAATTCTTACTTTCACCTTCATACTATTTTGTTGTTCTTTCTACCTTCTTTATTTCACTATTTTGTGTTTATTAATAAAAGCATTTAAATTATGAATTTTCCCCCTGAATACATCTTTTACTGTGTATTTTCATTTATTAATGTCTAAATTATCTATAATTTCTGTTTTGCTTTCATCTTTGACTTAAATTTGTATGAATATTTCTAAGTAATTTAATTTGATTGTAGGGAAAGTTGCTTTTTCTTATTAATTTCTTGTTTTATTTCACTGTGGTCAGAAACTGTGACAGTGTAATTTTTACCTTGCAAATATCTATTTGACAAGGATAGAGATTTTTGCTGTATACAAAATCCTACACATACCTATTAATTCAAGCTTTCTAAGAATATATAATGTAAACTTTATCTTAGATATTTTGTTCTTTGTAGTCTATAAAGTCAGAGGATTATTTATTACAGTTTCCACTATAATTGTGATTTTGTCAAATTCTCTATGTATTTTGAACAATTTTTGCTTTAATTATTTTGTTGCTAAATATTTATAATTATTGTACCATTTTCTTGGTGGACTATACTTTTGTCAAAACAAAATATCCCTCCTTATCCTACCTTTTTGCCTCAAATTCTGTCTTGTCTGATACTAATTTCACCACCTTACTTTTTTTTGTTTATTTGATGTGTTTGCCCAGCCTTTTATTCTGAGTGTTTTCATTTTTGTTTAAGTATGTCTTGTTAACGATATACCTAATTTTGCTTTTCTAAAAAAATCACTTGGAAGTCTTTAATAGGGAATTTAATATGCTCCCAGTTACTGTGGTCACTGTTTCTGGTACGTTTTAAGTTCCTGTGTGGGGACCGCCCTGCACACCAGGCTCTTCTGTCCACCTAGGGAGACGGATGAGTACTGCCGATAATCTTAGCTCAGACGATGCTGGCCTTCAGCCTCCTTCTAGTCCCATCTGGTCTTTGACAGATGAGGGAACAGACTGGTGCAAGGTCATACCATTTACTGGCAAAGTTTAACCTCACAGCTGAATTTGAACACAAGACTGTAACATCTAATTTCATGAAGGGTTTGTTAGGATTGAATGAAATCAGCTGTAGTCAGCACTGGCTTTTCCTCTTCTTGACAGTCCATAGCACTGTCCATAGCTCGATTATGTTTAATATTATTGCTCATTTAAAACATGTTGTAATAAAGTATTTTCCAAAGAGTGGTACAGTTATCCTTGAAGGCTTGATATAATTTTAGGTAGCCTCTGATAAACATTTTTTATTTTAAGCTCCCATTGACTGATGATTGGATAAAGAAGATGTTGCATATATATATATATATATATATATACACACACACACAATGGAATACTACTCACCCATAAAAAAGACAAAATCATCCCATTTGCAACAACATGGATGGACCTGGAGGGAATTATGCTAAGCAAAATAAGCCAGACTGAGAAAGACAAACACCAGATGATTTCACTCATATGTGGAATATGAACAAACACATGGACAAAAAAAACAGTTCAGTGGTTAGCAGGGGAAGGGGGTGGGGGTGGGCACAGGGGGTGAAGACAAGAAATAATGTACAACTGAAATTTCACAATGATGTAAACTATTTTGAACTCAAAAAAAAGAGTTACATATTTATTTTGATGTAAATTAGGAAAAATATATATCTAGCATACCCTTTAATTTAATGGGTATTACAACTTAGAATAAACCCTAAGATAAAAGTGGGGCCAATTTAAAGAAAAACATTGAAGAAATAATAGTACAGGTGATACCCAGGTGTGAAAAATATGAATGATTGAAGTTTAGAAAATACTGGTTTTAAGGTAAGAAAAGCTTTGAGAGACAGATAACTGTGCGTTCGTATCCTAGATCTGCCCCTTGTGAGGATTAAATAAGACATATGAAGTGCTTGGCTTAGTAAATCTTTGGCTGTGTTTTTTTCTCTAATTTATCTTGTTTTAGTCCTATCTCCTTAATTAGATTGTAAAAACCTTCAATGACAAAAAATAAATACACTTTGCAAAGCAATAAAGCACCATAATATGAGATTTTTATGTTCCAGAAGAAAAGTGGTTCCAATGAGCCAACCACAGCCTGTTTACTTCTAAACTGAATCTGAGTTTTATTTTTTCCACCTCAATATAGTCATCAAATATATTAACACCAATGCATTGAGGACAGATTTAATGCTACTAAATGAGGCATATAGCAAGGTCAATGGAAATGATCTTTGCCCTCTACATGATTACAGTCTCAATTAGACTCCATATTGACCTAATTAGACGGAAACCTGGCTACACGTTTACTAGATAGATGAATTGGTTAGTTATTTGGGTCTCAGTTTCCTCAACTGCAAAATGAGTTAACCTGTGAGGTTTTTGATAATTCTAATCTATTGTATATAGCGCTCCTGTTGGATCCCAAGTGAATACCATTAATTAACTAATCAGTTAAATAATTGACTAATTCAGTCACACAAAGATATATATGTACTTACTATGTGCCAGGCACTGTTAGAGAAAACATGGTACCCCCTGTCCTCAAGGAGTTCAATTCATAAGCGTCTACTAATTGATTCCTTTTCTAGCTAAAGAAAACAATAAGGATTTCTCTTCTTATGGAAATCATTATACTGTATAACTGGGGGCAGAAAAAAATGTTAAACTATTAGATCTCTCAAAGTAACAAAAAATCAGCTTCATGAGAGAAATTCTAAAAGAAATTTTTCTGGAAACAAATCAAAACAATCTGAACCAGATGATGCTGGAAATCCAGTTTGGAAACGATACCACTAGTCCACACCTGGGTCTGTCCAGCCCTGTGCTAAGTTCTCTAGCACAGTCATGTGAAAAAGAGGAGGGACGATCTTACAGAACTTTCTGACTAGTTAGAAAAATAAGATGTACTTGTAGGGCCCCCCACCCAAGAGCTCATACAGCAACTTTGTGCAACTTAGGAAAAATCAGCCCCTCCAGGAAGACAAATTACAAAATGGCGCCCCATCAGGGCAACAAATTAGACAAAGACACCTTTCTGGAGGTTGCCCGAACAAGGGTGTGTCTTGGCATGTGGAGCACAGGCTGATTTCTGCTCCACTCACCCCCGTGAAGTGTAACTTTGTGCAGGGCACAGACTACACACAGGCTTATGGGGGGCAAGTGAATAACAGTTCTAAACACACCGGGGAGATAACCATGTGGCTTAAACTGTGACCCTTGTGAAAAAGAGGTTTTAGAAATTTCTAACTTTACCAATCTTTTCAAACTGAGTCACATCCTTAGTCTAAACAGGAAGTTTCCTCACTTCAGAAACAGCTTTAGAAAAAAGCTGCCTTTTTCATATCAGGCCTTTTGTCCAGAGATTACTGCCAAATCAGCAACAAGAAGCCCTGACGGCGTGAGGGTTAAATGTTTGAAAATTCTCCTCCACTGAAGGCTGGATCTTGTTGCCTAGTGACTGCTGTGTTGCTTGCTGCTGTCACTCACCTTGTCTCCAGAGAGTTATCCCCCACTCTCATAAGGAAGGTTATGATTGGACCAGGGTGACATCATAGCACATAGAGGAACAGCTTCTCTTTGTCAAGACAGCACCAATAAGATGATTCAAGAGTTGGTAGCAAAGTGTTTTGGTTCCTGTGTTTTGTTTCTTTAATACAGATAACAAATTTGATGAAACATTTTCTTCATTTCTTACGGAGCCAATTCTGCAGGTGTTAGTAGTGGATTTTTGCCTATAAAAATATTCCTTGACAGCATATGGACTATCTTCACATCCATCAAATCAACGCTAGCCCAGCCAAAGCCTTTTCCCCGACCAGTACTTGGTCAGCGCTTGAGAAGCTGAATAGATTACAGGCAGAAAATGACTAGCCCGCAGCTCATTATCACACTATTGGTTGCAGAGTGGAATTTCACACAGCACCTTCTTCCCGGTGCTTATCTGAGAAGTACCTAAAGTGGTTCCAAAGCATCAGTTTCAAGGACAGCCCTATAATAAGTGTTCAGGGCACATACGTAAGGCATCGATTGTTAAAAAAAAAAAAAATCGATTAAAGTTGAAAGCACATCTACTTTTAAAATCAAGCAGTTGGAGAAATCTCACGCATTTTAGATAATAAACAAACATAAGCTCTTTGATTACTTTTGAAATTTACATCACACATGTTTGCACTGCTTTGAAAATCAGGCCTGATAGTCTTTCTTTTATTTTTTGCCCTGACTTGGGCTACGTGTGTACTCCTGAATATTTCAGCCACTGAAGACGTTAGCTATGTGATTGAAGTGTTGCTTGCAGATTCATTATGCCAGGCTGCTATATTAAATCATCTGTTAAATGCATTCTTTTCTTGGTAAATATTCAGTAAACAGCATAGTCACAGCTGGTATAATTGGATAATCGTTTCCAATTAATGCTCTAGTGTGAAAGCTGCAACTCTATATAAAGCTTATAGTTGAGCTGTAACAAAGGCAACCCCCCCCCCCCCCCCCCCCCCCCCCCCCCCGGAAGCGGAAGAGAGAGAATTTCTTTCTGCAATTCTACTGGAAAGCAATGAGAGAGAGTCCTAATGAATTATATATGGTGCTGCTTTTACCTCCACTGATAAAGCACCTGGAGTGTGTCCACTGGAATGTGTAAGTACACCACTGCTTCTCCCAAGAGCTGGCTGCAAGTGTTTGAATATTCTTGTCTGAATAATCAACACTGTTCTTAAAGTGAATTAAAGCCGACCATACATTTCCTGGGGAAAATTCACCTAAAAGAAGGGAAAGATAGTATTTATAGAGAATCAAGTTACTAGCAACCACGTAGTCTCAGAATTATCATCAAACACAACATTCAGGAAAAACCAATTTCGTATATAATTTCTTTTAAGAACTCAGATTGGTGTGCAAGTAAAAGCAGAAAGTGGGTGGGAATTCTTTCAAACGAAATCTTAATAGATGTGAGGGGAAAGTTCTGCTGCTGACGTGGTTCCTGCTCATTTGACTAGAAAGATAGCAAACATCTGGGTTCTTAAAATATTTGCTTGGTAGTAGTAAATTATGGTGTTGTCGAATTGATAGTGCTATAATTTGATCAAGATTTGGTTTTACTTTTAATTTAATACTAAGAGATTGAGTACTGTAAATGAGATTTTAAGGGAATGTTTGAATTACTTAATGAAACCTGTCAGATAGGCTAATTATAAAATTATTCTTCTCTATTCCCTTAATGCCCTAAAAAACTTGGATCCAATTACATTTAACAGTAATAAATACGTTTTTAATAGGCTTTTCAATAATGTAGGCTGATCTTTAAACTAATGAGAAGAGGTTAAGATTTTTACTCTATGAAAACAACTTGTTAATAAGATATAGTAACATAGGTACCAGTTTAGAGAAACTGTCCTGTCTTTCTTAACTTCTTGGATTATACATTTCTTGGTTTTGGAGTTATTTTGGCTTGAAGGGTAACTGTGGGTTATAGTGTACAGGATATACTGTTTTGTCAGAAGGTATTTGATTAAGAATTGGTATTTAAGATTTGCCACCAACAATCTCCAAATCTCAAGTGTGATAGTGATCCTTGGAAAATGTACATTTGATTCCATTACTCCCAGATCTTGGATTCTAAGTTCTTACCCATGCCCACAGAGCTCTGCATGACTTAGGCCCTGGAACCTGAATACTTCTCAGGTCTCAGCTCCTACCCGTCTTTGCTCTGCACAGGGTGCTCCAGGCACAATAGCTATTTCTCTTGCTGATGCTGTAAAAACATCCAAGGGCCGCAGCCTCTACCTTCACCTTCTTTGCTCCCGACCTAGAAGGCCCTTCCTCTGGACGTTTGCACACCTCGCTCCTGCACATGGTTTTAACCCCTGCTCGAGGGCCGCCTCTGTAGGTGGTCCTCCCCATGCGCCCCATCTAACATAGCAGCCGGCACCCCATCCTCCGTCCTCACCTGCTTTTCTTCATGGCACTTATCACTTCTGATATTTTATTTTGAATTTTCGTGTTATCGGTCTTTTCCCGCCAGAATGTAAGCTCCATGAGGACAGAGACTTCTGTCTATTTTGCTCACTGCCAAACCACCAGGGCCTGGCTCAGAGATCAGCATTTCATAAGGGCTCAGTGACAGCTTGCTGAATAAGAGGCCATGCGTTCCAAGCGTTCTTCTTGTGCCTGCATATTCCTGTAACCCAGAGGCAGTAAAACCTGGTATTTAAGGCACAAATTTAGGAATCAGACATGGTTTTTCAACTGTTTACCAGCTACTGTAACCATGGGCAATTTAAGCTTTGAGTGTGAATTTCTTTATCTATACACGATAACGTTTACCTCATCAACCTCCAAGAGTTGATATGAAGATTAAATGAAATAACAAACAATATCTAAATGCTTGGCTTAGTGCTCGCCATGCCTGTCAGGTAGAAAACACTTAATAAGTAGTAATTATAACATTCCAGATAATACCTTCACAGATTACTAAATAAGATTCAGGTAGTTCTTAATTTAATTTTTAAAAAGCTATTGAACTCCGGGCAACTGGTTTCCCACACCTACCCAACCATCCTCAGAAACCTTTTAATATTCCTTCCTCTCCAGTCCATCTCATAGTCTATATGGGAGCCATCAGTCTCATTGGACGTTTTTTTTTTTTT